>NC_139512.1:237375360-237527860 GCF_947247035.1 Vipera ursinii
ATTAGTGGTTGTAATACTTTGAGATTTGTATTGATGATATTTAAATGTAATGGAATTATTGTACCCAGCCGCCATATTACTTTTCAAATATGTAAATGTAATATTGGAAAATTAATAAAAAAGTTGGGAAAAAAATAAAGTTTTGTTTTGGAACAAACACAATAAAAGTTACTCACCAACTCAGCTCCAGCTCCAGCATCTGTTACCATTGGCTGCATATCATTATTTATATCACTAGACGGCCTGATGATTTCTGCAAAATGAGACAAATTAAATGGTCATATTTTTTGTCAAATTTACCTAACTATGACCTACCAAAACTGACCAAAGTGTTTCAATTATTATATAGGATTCTGTGTTATAAACACAGTATTATAGTAAAATGGCTGTTTTCCCCTTTGTTTTCGGTATTAGCTGAATCTGTAAAGAGATGCTTCTTAATTTGTGTAACTAAAACCTTTTTAAGGCTCTGATCAGAGATATCGGCATCTTTGCATTTCACCATGACATCCTGGAGCTTCTGACTATCTGATTATCTCCTAACAATAAGTCAGTCAATTTGGACTCCTCTTTCAGTGGAAATGAAGGCAGGAATATCTTCAAGATCCCTTCTTCCCTCAAAAAACTGTTTCTTGGGATTCTCTGTCCTCCACTATGATTCTCTGACAGAAACAGAAGGGACTCAGAGCACAGCTATTTCCCAGAACACCAGGAATCTGTAGCTGAATTGGGGGAGGAGTATGGTGAGGTTAACATCAGGCACAAAGAACCTGAACAATACTGGAGTTGATAAAGAGTAGTATTTTATTTACGAGGACAATTCGGAAATAGACCTCTGTTTGGTTATCAATGACAGACACATGCAGATACAGAACTTTTATTATACACATTAGAAAACTATAAGATTACATTACTTTTTGACTTAATCACCATTCAAATTGAGGCACTATTGTGAACCAACACCACACCGGAAGTCAGCAGGCCCCGACGCTTTTTATGGATGGCTCGTCAGTTTTTGTAACGTTTCACAGTAGACTTCTGAACTGATGATCGAACCATGCTCCATGAACTTCACTAGCAGTACTCCTTTGGCATCTTCACATTTGGTGGGATTTTCTATGGCACCACTTCCGGTGTGCTGTTGCTTCATGATAATGCTTGCCCGCACACCGCTAGATGCACCCAAGAATCTTTGAAGCAGTTCCATTGGGATGTTTTTGATCACACACACCCCCAATAGCCCAGATTTGGCACCAAGCGACTACTACTAAGGAATTTCAAACCTTGCAAGACGTTATGATGTGCCTCAATTTGAATGGTGATTACGTCAAAAAGTAATGCAATGTTGTAGTTTTCTAATGTGTATAATAAAAGTTCTGTATCTGCAAGTGTCTATCATTGATAACTAAATGGAGGCTTATTTCCGAATTGCCCTCATACAAGAATCTTGCCAGACTCACTACAGAGCAACTAGATAAACACTCCAAGTTTTAGGGAGCATCTACTTTCTGCCACTTCTCCCCTGCAATGATTTCAGTCTAGCCAGTCTCTTAACTCCTTCCCGCACTTCAGTTGCAGATTCCACAGTTATTTCATCTTGACAACCTCCCCTCCAGCTTGCTAGATGATGCCTAGAAGAAGGAGGAGATGGTAAGGATAGTTACTAGCCCTTATGTGGCAGACCTAAAGTGTCCATTGCATTGAGAGGGTAGTGAAACCAGTAGCTGGTTTTAGGAAGGTTTTAGGTTCCCCAAGCAGGAAAGTACTGTTAAAGATTTTATCTTGGAGGGGCCATTATGTACATATCAAAGCAATTTCAGTTTTCTACTGAGTGCAAACTCATCTAAAAGTACCTGTCACCTAGGCTCAATCTATATGAAGTACACATATTCCTACTCCAGTTTTCCGCATTCAAAATGGAGAATTTTATTTAAATGGCAACCTAAGCATCATCCTATGCTATTTCCAAAATTATAGAAGTGGGATATCAGCCATATTTGCCTGATTCTTGGCAACTACCACTCCTGCTGCTGCTTCATATATACAGTAACTCCTTAGCATTCTTTAGGTGTATAGCCAAGAGTGCAATAGCATATTCCAGAGAGATGACAGCGGCTGTACTGTGAAGCTACCTATACTTAAAAAATGAGGACTGCCTTATCCTTTAATTACTTTTTAAAGTTTATGCTATAGCAATTAAAAAGAGAAGGAGCAGCAACAACACATCTCTTCCACAGGGATCTGTATCTTTCATTGTTCCAAACCATTGCAGAGAGAATGTAATGGCATCAAAAAACAGAGATGGAGAATATTTGATCAAAAATTCTGCAAAGGGGCGTTCCTACTAGTTGGAAAGGATGGCAAAAAAAAAATCCCTCAGAAAAAACAATTTATAAGAACTTTCAGCTCAGTTCTAAATAGTTAATTCTAACTAGTTTATTGCTTTGCCTTATCTGTTACACTCAGAACAATTCATAATAGAACATGGCAAAACACCACACAGCTGACTCATTAATACGGTAGATCAGAAGTTGTATTAATAGAAGGCACAAGGGATGCATGTTGCTATATTTCTAGCAATTTCCTCTTTCAGTCCTATTCCTTTTATGTCTGGTTTAGGAAGACTTTAATTTCCTACAGAAAAACATTTCTGGAAGGATCAGGGAACAACAAAGGGCTGAATAAAATGGAGACACTTTTTCCAAATTTAGGATCTCAGTGAATGGAAATACAGAATTTTTGAATGATAACGAAATGGTTAGTTCTTTGTCTGGTAGACAACAAATTATGCAAAATATAATTAACTTCTGAAGTGAAGCTATATGGCAGCAATAGTGAAAATATTCCTGCCTTTTGTAATTAGTTACTATATAGCAGACCTGATCACTCAGTAAAGCTGTTTTGCACATCTATTTATTTAGCTGTATTATCAAACACTTTATGTATTAAATTATATAAATTAAATATGGTCAGTTGTTGCTGCCTGCTTCCTGGAGATCACACCATTTCTATTTTCATATACGTTCCATCCCACTAATACCACTAATGCTACTGAATGCTTACTAATTAAAATAAGCACCTCAAATCTGTTCTACCCTAGTATTTATACTAAATACTTCTGTTATCTGAAGATTAACTGACTACCGCATGAAAACTATTGAAGGAGACTTGGGTTTTTTTTTGACCCTGCTGTCTTATGGCATTTTCTATCAACAGTGGACACAAAGACTGCCTTTTCTTACTCAATAATCTGCTTCAGTGACTGAAATGCACTTTATCTTGGGCTGGTTCTGAAGGTCATCAGTAGCTTCCACTAGTGCAAATACAGAATTCAACCTCTGGCAAGAGGAGGCTGAGAAGCACATAATCCCAGGCTTGGTTTGGCTGCTGTGCTTCTGTATTTGCTTCCAAGCCTAATTCAGAATGTGGAATTTGAACTTTCAAGGCCTGCATAATTCAGACAGAGCTGGTTCCCAGCAGCCAAACCAAGCCTGGGATTATGTGCTTCTCAGCCTCCTCTCGCCAAGAGGTTGAATTCTGTATTTGCACTAGAGGAAGCTTCTGATGACCTTCAGAACCAGCCCAAGATAAAGTGCATTTCAATCAATGAAGCAGGAGATTATCGAATAAGGCCGAAACCTTATCTGAAATGTTCACCAAATTTTAGTGTAAAAGGCACTCTTTGTGTCCACTGTTGATAGAAAATGTTTCCTTCCCCTCCCACTGAACTCCAAACAGAAAGCCAAGTTTGGTATTGGAGATATGCACCGTAGGGTCCATACTGCCTCTTTTGCAGACACACAAAAACATTGCAACTATATAGAATGCTAATAATGTTAACTAGCTGGGAAAAAAAGAGCAGTATGTGGAGAGTAAGAGATAAAAAAATGGCATGTCTCACAGCAAGTCAAGCAAACGTGACCATCTTGTTGACATATCTTTATTTCTAATTTGCTGCTCTTTTCTTTTTATTGCCTGCTAAAATAGGCTTCTTCATAAATTAATTATAAGTCAACCTAATGGAGGAGAACAACAAAGAGAAGGAACAGTATTCAGTAGCCAAAATCGCTTGGACTTATCTGAGAAGGTAGAGAACAAAGCTTGCCCTCAAAATAAGAAATCAGATACTTGCACCAAAACAGAGAGATGGAATGATTTAGGAAGAAAACCCAGGAAGGAAGCTTTTTATGTAGTGAGTTGCTTCGACAGGCAAGGAGCGACACAGCGTCATAGCATAGCTTTATTGCAACAGGAACAGATCTGCCCGAACCAGTACTTACAAAGCATCTGTAAGCCAGGGGACTATCCAATTACTTTGAGATGGTCAGAGTAACATTAATTAATGTTAAATAGTTTTCACTAAGCATTTGTAAATTACTGACCATCTTTAAACTGGAGTGTTTCAAAGTCCACAAATAATGATTTATCTTCTTGTAGGAGGATGGTAACCATCTGCTGGAGGTCTGTTATTTTCGGTACAAATGTAGGCATCTCCCTCTCTTCACCAAGAGTTCTCTTCTCGCTTTCAATTTTTTTGGTGTCTGTACCATCCGCAGGTAATTCTGAACCATCTCTTTCAAAATTGACAATATATTGTGCCACAGTGCTGCTTGTCCTGTGGTGTAGGAAGAAAGGAATATTGGTTTGTTGATGTTGAAGGAAGTGGGAACATGGTATATTATTGCAGGATTGATTTTACAGCTGGTGTGCTGAATTAAACTATCATCAACAAGTAATATATTCCAGCTAATTTCTGATTTAAATTTAATTGCAGAGCTTATGGAAACAGGCATAAATAAAATGCCATTGACTATCAATTCATTTTGTAATATAATAATTCATATCAGTTTACAAACATCAGCTTGACATTACTCAGATTGTCCAATGGAGTGGAGAGTTAAATAAAGTCACGGTCATGGGCAAAATCATGTGTTTGAAGATTTGAAACCTTTTATATGACATGGCCTCAGAAATAAAAAGAGGCAGGCTTTAATCACATGGTTGTGGCTGCCATCCTGATATTTTGGACCCCCACTCCACCCTTGGATGCCTTGACTATATTATTGAAAGACCTACTCTAACATATCAGTATTTCAGCAAGATGGAAGTGCATCTCATTTACGCAGAAATACAATTTAAAATGTATAAAATAAATAAAAATATTTTTTCAAGTTACACCTCTCCTGAGGCTTATGGGTCTTTGTGAAAACAAAAATAGCATTGGCGAAAATAAATTTCTCAAGAGATAGTGAAATATCCTCTCAGTCTCTGATTAATATAGCCATTCCTCAGATATCAAGAGCCATGGTGGTAGTGCAGATGTTAGAATGCAGTATTGCAGGCTAATTCTGCCGACTGCCAGCAGTTTGATTTTCACTGGCTCAGGGTTGATGTAGCCTTCCATCCTTCTGAGGTCGGTTAAATGAGAACCCAGATTGTTGGGGGCAATAGGCTGACATTGTAAACTGCTAAGTGAGTGCTGTAAAGCACTATGAAGTGTTATACACTGCAAATGCTATTGCTATTGGTATCATCCTTGTAAAGAAAAGACATTAGGATGGTAAACATTTATTATTATTATTTTTCTCTTAACTCCCTGAATCAGTTAAAGACATGCAATGAGCGTCAATTACTTGTAGCAAAATCTGATACTGTGTGTGTGTGTGTGCGTGTGTATGTATGTGTGATCTCACACATTGCTATTCTTTGAGCCATTTATTTATCTGATTTAACGATTTTTTTTTTACTTCATATTTCTCTTCTGATCAACCTTTAAATTGAACTGGTCTTCTGTTTTATGGAGTTTTATTCCCAAACTTCCCAGGCTTGTCAACGATCCAAGATGTTTGGCTTCCGAGATTGATGCTGGCGTGAGGTGGGCATCCAGAAGTGCTCACTTGAAACAATACTATCCCTTTAGAAGTGGAGTTTTCTCTTTTTAACCTCTCTCAACTGCACAAAGTGCTTATTTACCAGTTAAAAAGGACACAGATGCCATTAGGAATTCTGGATGCTCCAGAGCTCCAATGGTTTGGTATTTCAGTTCCAGCAATACACAGAAATTCTCCCTCATCCAACATCAGGAGGGAGGATTTTGTGTTGCTGAACTAAGCATAGCACTAATGAGCGGGGAACACTAATGAAATAAACCCTTGGGAGCAGAACAGTAAAATGTAAATGACCACAGTTCTGTCCTATTTGTGCCAGCAATTCATGAGTAGAAAGAAGCAAGGGACAGATCGGTAGGACGTGAGACTTGTTCTCTATTGGGATTTATATTAGAGCCACTTCAATGTCGTGATAAAGGCGCTGTGAGTTCCAGTCCCGCCTTAGGCACGAAAACCAGCTGGGTGACTTTGGGCCTGTCAGTTTTCTCAGCCCCACTCAACTCACAGGGTTGCTGTTGCGGAGAAAATAGGAGGAGGAAGGAGTATTAGGTATGTTCGCTGCCTTGACTTATTTATAAAAATAATAAACGCATGATACGAAACAAATAGACAAATAAAGGGAAGTCTCAGTAATAATAAATAATAAATTATTTAATCCTCATTACATAATAAGAAATAAATATTTCTTTTTATTCTTAGAAATATCCAGCCTATGAAAACTGGGCACGATACTATATAAATTTCCAAAAGACTCTTTATTTTAAGAATTAGGGATTTCCACATCTATTTTAGTAATAGAGATTTTATTTTTCTGGGCTCCAAGATCACCGCAGATGGGGACTGCAGCCAAGAAATTAAAAGACGCTTGCTCCTGGGGAGGAAAGCCATGGCAAATCTAGACAGCACACTAAAAAGCAGAGACATCACCCTGCCAACAAAAGTGCGTATAGTCAAGGCTATGGTCTTCCCAGTTGCAATGTATGGCAGTGAAAGCTGGACCATAAGAAAGGCTGAGCGCCAAAGAATTGAGGCCTTTGAACTATGGTGCTGGAGAAGACTCCTGCGAGTCCCTTGGACTGCAAGGCGATCAAACCGGTCAGTCCTAGAGGAGATCAATCCTGACTGCTCTTTAGAATGCCAGATCCTGAAGCTAAAACTCAAATACTTTGGCCACCTAATGAGAAGGAAGGACTCAGTGGAGAAGAGCCTCATGCTGGGAAAGGTCGAGGGCAAGAGAAGAAGGTGACGACAGAGAATGAGGTGGCTGGATGGAGTCACAGAAGCAGTAGGCGTGAGCCTAAATGGACTCCAGAAGATGGTAGAGGACAGGAAGACCTAGAGGAACGTTGTCCATGGGATCGCGATGGGTTGGACACGACTTCGCAACTAACAACAACAACATTTTAGTAATGTATTATCAGTGTCCTCGTGCCATGCTCCAGTGGAATGACCATTCTATACATGCAATTATTTTAATACAAATTACATTCTTCTAAAACAGCAAAGAAAAAAATAGTAGTTTTGAACGATTAAAAAAAAAAGACCTCTGCAGTGGCAAATCATGGAAGGGAAAAGGAAACACTGGAAAGTGGCATATATTTTGCTTTCCATTGCAAAAATACTTGAAACCCTGAAGCACAAAGACTTCAAAAAAGCTTTCAGGTTTGACTGAAAATTCAGTAGTACCTGAGTAGGCCCCACGAGATCTAAAAACATCTACACCTTGGACAGTTTCATTCTGTGAGTCAAATGAGAACGGACCTATTTCAAAGTTTTATAAAAGGAGCTCAGGAAGCAGTTTTCTTTTTTACACAGTGTTTTCCCAAGGAGACATATAAATGTATTTATTTTGTTCTTGTTCTGGAAAGAACGTGAAGGTTATGATTTCTGAGTGATGGCTACCTCAGGAGGAAAGGAAACAATTTGGGTTGTTTGAGTAGGTTTCAATAAATACGAGCAAAGTCACAGGCTTGGCATTCCCCCGCCCCCCCATCTCTCTACTTTTTCTCTAGCCTGAAGGAAAAAAAAGATTGGGACCTGATCTTGCTTTACATGTGGAGTTTAAAGGTTTTTTGTTTTTGTTTTAACTGCCATCGATTGCTGAACAAACCAGCAACAAATCATATAATATTAAGCCTTGGTCTAGCAAGGCTTTTGTCTAGCAAAGCCTTTAGTAAACTATCCTCAAGCTGGCTGCTCTCCAGCTGCGTGACCTTCAATTCTCAACAGTCTCAGCGTTCATAGAGCTAATGGGAGAATTTTGAAGTCCAAATTCCTAGAGAGGATAGCTCTGAGGATCCATGGCTCCTGAAATACGTGCAACAATAAGTCAAGCATTAGGGGAAAAGCAAAGTACTTGCTGGTTAAGGCCTGTTGCCAATTACATAGGAATGTGGAAATATGGAAACCCAACTTTCTGCTTTCTTTCACAGATCTTTATCCATATTATGTACTAACTAGGTCTTGGGAGATAGCCATGACTTTTGCTATCTACCCGATTTTATTTTGCCCAGACTGTACAATGTCATATCAAGAAAATATTTTCTTCTTTTATTTGAAAGAAAACACAGCGATTTATTTAACATTACTGCTATAACTAATTATATATCACCTATTAAAAAAATCTGCAGGAAAGTTACCCATCTTTTTCCTTCTTCTGTCTTCAGTTCAGCATATGACAGGATAGATGGAAACATTTAAAAAGAAAAAGGACAAAAAAAAAGTCAGACCATTAAACTGATTGCAGGCATATACCTCTTATTTATGCTATGTTCTGCATTTTTCACACTGAAATGATGTAGGAGGAGAGGAAACACCTGGTTGTTACCATTGCAGTTGTTTAATTCACTACCATTACTTTTTCCATTCTGATAGCAAAAGGTTGTAACTTCTTCACATTCTCCCCCCCCACAATTCTTTCTCCCTCGAGTCATCATTTACACAACATTTTCCGATGTCTTCCAGAAAACCTTTCTTTCTGCTAACAAAGGATATGTGTAAAAGGCAGGAGTCTTTGGGGTAGGTTGTCAAAAAAATCAAGATGATGGGTGTGATTGTGCAATATGTGTTGCACATGCAAGGCGTGTGAAAAGGTTAGGGCTTTGAAGGTGCTGTCAGAGCCGTCCTTTTGAATTTAGTAAGAAGGTACCAAAAGAAAGACCTCCCCCCTTTTTTCTTTAGCTATCAGCATTCTAGGACTCAGTTTCTAACAATTATAGGAGACATGTAACCTTAATACAGCAATTCTTAATTTACAGTTTCCTTATGCAGGTCATCCTCGTCTTATGACCACAATAGAGCCCAAAATTATTTTGCTAAGCGAGACATTTGTTAAGTCAATTTTTATGACCTTTCCTGCCACAGTGGTTTAGTGAATCACTGCACTTAGTGACATGGTTGTTAAGTGAATCTGGCTTCCCCATTGACTGCTTATCAGGAGGTTGCAAAAGGTGATTATATGACACCGGGACACTGCAACCATCATAAATATGAGTCAGTTGCCAAGCATCTGAATTTTTGTCACGTGACCATGGCAATGTCCAGTGGTTGTAAGTGTAAAAAATGGTCATAACTCATTTTCAGTGCTGTTGTAAGTTTGAATGGTCACTAAATGAACGGTTGTAAGTTGAGGACTGCCTGCATTCATGTATTAATTTTCCGAGAGAGGCAATTAAGGTTTATTTTCACCTAGAATTAGAACACTAGGCAGAAACAATATACTAAGATGTCTTTATCCTCTTCTGCCTGCTATTTCTATTGGCAGTGTCCTGCAAACGCTCAGGTACTCAATTGTGAGTTAAAGTATAATCAGAATGTCGGTACAGAATAAAACACTAAATATCAGTACCTCTATTGTTTCCCAAGTGACAAAGAAAAGAAGTGGCTTTCTCATGTTTCTCCTCTCTCAGATTCTGCTTCAGGGCAAAGAATGCGAATATCTAGTTTACTGCATTCTTGAAAACCAGCTTTTAAAATTGAAATTATTTTGTTAATTTGTTTCTTTACTAGATAATCTAGATTATGCTACTGATGCTTTCTTGAATTTCATGTATGCTATGTTTTCTTTCTGTTTTGAAAGTTTAACATTCAAAATAAAATTATAGTACTAACTTGTTTAGCTTGATATTTTTGAGGGCTGATGGGCAGAAATGCAGTTTTGTAGAATAGAATAGAATAGAATAGAATAGAATAGAATAGAATAGAATAGAATAGAATAGAATAGAATAGAATAGAATAGAATAGAATAGAATTCTTTATTGACTAAGTGTCATTGGACACACAAAGAATTTGACTCCAGTGCATAAGCTCTCATGCAAACAACAAACTGATACGTCATAGGTTAGTGGTGGCGAACCTATGGCACACGTGCCATAGGCGGCACTCAGAACCCTCTCTGTGGGCATGTGTGCCATTGCCCCAGCCCTGCCTCCCCCCCATGGCTCCCTCCTCACCAGCAGCCCTCCCTGGAGGAGAGTCGCCCCCGAACATGGCCTGTGTGGAGCAGCGCAGCCAAGGACATGGCAGCCAGGCAGTGGGGACAAGACTCTGCCCTCATACCCCGTCACAAGCAGATGATGCTGCAGGGCGTTGGCAGAGGGTGTGGCCACTGCAGGGCTGCCTGGGTGCTGTGCTGCAGTGGGCCATGGAGGCAGTGGGTGGCCCTGTGGACTGGAGGGCAGGGGCATAGTGGGGGGTTGGGGGCAGCTGGTGGGGCGGTGCAGTTTTTGAACACTCGGTCTCTAAAAGGTTTGCCATCACTGTCATAGGTCATAAATCATAAGATACAACAGTTGATAAATCATAATATACCAATAGGAGAAGATAGTAGGAAAGATGGGATGAGAGAAAGATGAAAAGATGAGAAGGATAGAATCACAATGAATTATATTCTAATTCTGATCTTCCCAGTACTGAGGTATTTTCATTAATATTTTCCTTGAGTATATTTATTTTTTTGTGTGTAATTTTCAACATTTTAAAAAGAAAAAAGGAAAGAAAGGGGGAAAATAATCTAAGGAAACTAGTAATAAAAAATCCCAAATAAAACAACGCAATTATTAAAATGCTTATTTTAAAGGTTAGGGGTCCTTTGTTAAATGGCTCCTCTAAATGAAACACTCCCTGCAATAACATTGTACAAAGATCTTATCCACAAGGCAAGTCACTGCCAGATAAAACAGCACTATGTTAAATAATATTCCAATTCTAGTTAATACACACAACTTTGATTAGTCAAAACCTACAAACTCTAATCTCTTTGCCTGAGAGAAAGTTTCATTGAATATAACAGGACTCACTTCAGAATCGTACAAGGGAAATTTTGTAAAGGGCCTTATTGTGGAAGCAACCACTGAGAAATCTTGGAGCCTTAGACACCTGACTTTGTAACTTTTCCCTTCTATTCTGCCTTATTTTCATATCTGAATTCTTGGACTGTTTCTCAGATGTTTTGTATAGAGTAAAAAATACAGGGCTATAAAGGCAGGTTAGAAAGCAGAACAATAGATCCATGAGGAAAATAATTTGACCCATGTCCCATGACATATTAACATTACTACTCTGACAGGTAAAATAATTTGACCCATGCCCTGTGGCATATTAACATTACTACTCTGACATATAAAATAGGGTCGACATTTGAATTCCTATTAACAGATACAAATTGATTATGGAGGAAGGGAACAGGGGGAACTGTCCTCCTTCCTCCTCCAACTCCAGCACAGTCAGTGAGCTGTAATGAACCTGATAATGGTTATACCTTTGTAATGGTGAGGAACTGGGTTTCGGATAATTAGCATAACTGAGAGAACAGTAGAGATGTGCCAAAACCTATCATGGATAAAGTGACCAGGATTTCTTTTTAACAGAATCTTAAGAAGCTTATCATTCTCACACTATAGAAATGTAATGAATACTAATGAAGACATCTTTAAGCATTTATTAAATTAGTTAAAGATTTGAGTAAGCATTACAATAATCAAAGACTTCACTGGCTCATGTCACTGTGACATTATTGGGCTAATATTCACATTAGTTCACTAATCTTTATACTGACTTAGGATGTTGGTTTTATTTTATCCAGAATTTAGGGTCATTGTTCTTTCCATTTTTTTAACCACGTCTTATTTGAGTTTGGGAAAAAGTGCTAAATAACAACATGCCAGAACAGAAATAAATAAAAAGAAGGAGATAAAGAGCTTTCCTTTCTCAAATTTAGAAAGGAAATAATCTTCTGGCATTTGTTTAAGATTATTTTATATCTCCTAAACAGAACATTGTGTGTATGTGTGCATGCATGGGTGCATGTTTTGAAATCAAAAGCATACAAATATAGATCTCAGAAACATTAACAAATTGCTTATCTCTCCCTCAGAGATTGGGAAAAGGGGGAGAAATTGGAGCAAGGAACATCCAGCTAAAAGTGACACCACTTATTACCTTCAGTGGAATGCAAAAATCAGCAGGGAGCCTAATACATTATATCCAAATTGCAGCCAACAAGATGAAATTAATGTCTTGAACTGTGATTGGATGAGGCATGGAATTCATGTCTAGCTACAGTAATTACCATTTTTCTTCCAGATTTATTTTTAACCACTCTCAATTTGATGTAGAGTCATTGTTGGACAAAGAGAAAAACCAAGAAATATTAATATTTGTTGTTTATTTAGAAGGAAGGAATAACTTATCGAGTTGTGTCAGCACATTGCATAGAGTAGAGGTCCCCAACCTTTTGGGCACCAGGGACCGGTTACGTGGAGAGAGGTTTTTCCACGGACTGGAGGGAGTGTGGTTTTGTGTGCTGCCTGCATCCTGCAGATGGGGTTTTGCTTGTTTGTGCAGCCCGGTTGCTGGCATGCTGCAGCCTGGTACTGGTCCACGGACCAGGGGTTGGGGATCCCTGGCCTAGACCTACATTCTGTCTAAGTGGCAGAATGTAGGCAGATCTATTCTGGCTTGTAGGAAAGTCTCTAATTCAGAAATCCTAATTTACATAGAATAGTGTGAACATGCCTGGCAGAAAACAGCTTTGGATGCAGTTGTGGTAAATGGGTCAAAATATGCTTAAATAATATACTACCCTTACTGTTAGCATCCACATCTTCTAACTACATGAATGTGAGAAAGAAAGTTTACTCTTTATTGAATCAAAGAAAGGATATGATAAATAAATAGATTTGTATTTTGGAATGTTTTCTGCAAACATGTTATTATATTAAAGTAGGAATTGTACATGTCAGGAGAAACGTAAAATAAACTTATGTGGGAATGGGACACTTAAGAAGTGTGTGTGTTAACCCAAAAGACACAAAGTAAAGAATGAATGGATAATGCAGGAATTGGTCAAACAGGAATGATAAGGATGGAAGAGGTGTACTGAAGTGGTTTGACTATACAGAAACAAAGACCAAGAAACAAATGGGATGCTTTGCATCCAAACAGCAAAGCAAATATATGATGGAAGAGTGACTGGACTGCGAAAGAATAGAAAATGGAGAACGTTGTTGAGGGAAATTAATGAAAAGAAGTGAGAAGTTTAAAAACCAAAGGGAAATATGAAATGTGTGTGCGTGTACAGGGTAGAAGCAAAAATGTTTAGCAAGAATATAAGGTATCGAGACATATAATGAATGAATTTAGTGTAATAGATTTAACTATATTTCATTTCATTTTTCATCCTCATGTTTTTAGTAGCTATCATTACTTTGACGGTGACTTTGTTAGTAGCTTACTGTTTCTTACTCTTTTTCTTTGCTCTGCATAATATTGCTTACTCTGAGACGGAAAATGTGTGATGAGCATTGGTGCCAATCTCAAGATGATGTTTATAGTTGTGTGGTTCCTGCAAAAATTAATTAAGGAGATCCTAGCTGAAACCCCATTCTTCCTATAATGGCAAGAGGCAGTTAAGACGTCAACCATGGTAGATCCATCAGTAACTTTTGAACATCAGTGACCGCCAATGAACATTACATGTTAGCATCAGCCTGATAACCTAGAAAAGTGTTGAGGAAAGGTTAATTTAGGGAAAGTTGTTGTGGTGGCATGTTATTTTTCCAGGTCATTATCCTCTGCTGCTCACTTCACTTCACACTTTCTCTGCACTGGAATCACACATTTTTCATTTAAATTATACATTACTTTAAAAGGCATTGCTACTAGTTCTTTTTTCTAAAGTATTTCTAGCCTGTCTTTTAAACAGTATCACTTTCCCCCCAGTCAATCATAGCTATTCATCCCTTAGAAATTAAGAATTATATTCATAGATATTTGGGGATTGAAGATAAACTTGCTAACTTCACTTTCAAAATTACTGACTTCAAACTACTTGCTGCATAGCATCCTACAAGTATTAATGGAAGCCGATGAAGAAAGTTTTATTAATAACAATTTATATAACCAATTCTACAATGGTGAAGAAAAGCATACAGACTTTTAAATTAAATTGCAGTTGTATCATCTTTTGAACCAGCTTGTGGTCCTAGAACCTTATCAATTTCTTCAGTCAAAAAGACTGAAAATCTGCAAAGTCATAATTTAGAAATATTTTCAATTAAACTACTATGACTACCAATAATAATATTGTAATGTATTGGGCTTGCTTGTTAACACCACGTGGTAATGGCTGGTAGGCTGCTGAAGCAGGAAGCTAGCTAACGGCTCCCAGCATCTCAGACAACCCGTCTCCAGCACTGCCATTGGTTGCCCCTAGGCGGCAATAGGTTGCTTCAAACCTATTGGCTGCCGCCTAGGGGCCAGGGTATAAATTGCTGCATCTGTAGCCCTGTTCTCTAGTTTATATCCTGCAAGCAATAAACCATGATCTTTGCTGAACTCACTCGCCTCGTCTTCATTCCTGCGCAATGAACCCAGTACACAACACTGGCGATGAAGGTGGGATCCTGCTTCTCCGTTGAAGCTGAAAGTCACTAGGGGAGAGGCAGTGCACACCTGGCGGGAAAAGCAAATTCCCCCCCCAGGTCAGCTAGCTAAGCCACGCTAGCGACCATGTGCTCAGAGGACCAGTCCCTGGGCAACGGAGATTCAAAGAGGCTGAGATTCGAAGACACAGGATTCGAAGACGCTGAGATCCAGCCGCGAAGACCAGCAGAATGCCCAAGGTTGGAAGGCCATGAGAATTTGACATCAAGCCCTCGTACCTGTCCCAGGTTGAGAACTACCTTCGGGCAAACCAGGTTGCAGAGGACAGACTGAAGGCTGCCACACTGCTCTGTGTGTGCGGCCCAGCGACATTCGATCTGGCCGAAAACCTGTTTGCACCCATGCTGTTGGAATCCGTCTCCTACGCCGAACTAAAAAAGAAGCTCGGAGAACATTTCCAACCCAAGATGTCGGTGATTGCATGGCGCTATGCCTTCAAACAACGAATACAGCAGCCGGGAGAGACCACATCTGAGTACATTGTGGCCTTGAGGCAGGCCGCAAGCCTGTGTCGATTTTCAGACGTTGAAGAGCGACTTCGAGACCGGCTTTCTGCGGCCTCCACAACCAAAAGCTACAGCAGAAACTTTTTGCCAGAGAGGTCCTGTCGTTCGCAGATGCCCAGAACGAAGTCATGGTGGATGAAGCTGCTGGTGGAGCTGTTCAAATGATCTGGACCACCAAAATGACGCAACACAAAGAAGCCATCCACCACGAGGACACAGAACTCACTGAGGACTCAGAAGAAGACACCAAAGTTGACAAGTTGCACAGACAACCTGACCAACAGCTCCACAGCAGCAAGTAGCAAGAGACTACTTACAAGGCAGATCTCTTGCCTAGATGTCGAGGTTGTGGTGGCCACCACCAACGCTCAGACTGCAGGTTCCAGACAGCCACGTGCCGGGCCTGTGGAAAAGCCGGCCACATCGCATCAGTTTGCAGAGGTTGCCAGAGGGACCGGCCATCAAATCGGCAGTTGGAAGATCCAACCAGGAGAGGTACCGGGGCCCTGAGGCCATTCAACATGAGGTTTTGCTCAAGCCGTAGAAGTGTCTGCCGTACCAGGGCCTGACGCCCCCTTAAACCCAAGTATAGACTTCAGGTGGAGCTGCAAGGGGTCCCCTGTAAGATGGAGCTGGACACAGGCTCCGTGTTTCCATTATTTCTCTGGACACATTTAATTTTGTGTGCAGTCGCAGTAGAAGATGGGCCAAGCTGAGGCCCTCTGACATACTTTTAACAGATTTTCAGAACGCAAAAGTCGCAGTCAAGGGTGAAGCCACCTTGGCCATTAAATTTAAGGGGTTTTCAGGGCTCCTGGATGTTGTTGTCGTAGGGGGGCAGAGAACGAGCCTAATTGGGATCAATTGGTTTGATGCACTAGGCATCCAAGTAACCAGTATCAACTGGACACAAGTTGCAAGTCTAGCATCATTTTGCGAGGACTTCGCAGATATATTTGATTCAGCCCTAGGAACTTACACAGGCCCGCCAATAGCATTCAAACTAGACCCAAACGTGGTTCCCATCAGGATAAAGCCTTGCAGGGTCCCCTTTGCCCTCAAGCACAAAATAGACACGGAACTAAACAAGCTTGTGGAACAGGGCATTTTGCAACCAGTAGATGGTGGGGATTGGGAAACTCCTATTGTAACACCACTTAAAGCCAACGGGGAAGTCAGAATATGCGCAGATTATAAATACGCAATTAACTGGGCCCTTAAACAGCACGCATACCCACTCCCCATGGTGAGCCACATCCTGGCATCTTTGCAGGGTGGCACCACTTTTGCAAAATTAGATTTGGCACAGGCCTATCAGCAATGACCTGTTGATGAGGCCACAACCGCAGCACAGACAATTGTGACCCACAGGGGGCTTTCAGAGTAAAGCGCTTGCAATTTGGAGTCAGTGTAGCCCCGGGCATTTTTCAGGGAATCATGGAACGCACACTCAAAGACATTCCAGGGGTTTGCCCCTATTTTGACGACGTGTTTATTGCCAGAGAATCCACAGAGGTGCTAGCAAGGAGGCTCAGAGCTGTTCTGCAGAGGCTGCGTGAAGCAGGCCTCAAACTAAAAAAGAGCGAATGCAGTATTGGGGTTCCCTCAACTGAATTTTTGGGGTTTCACATTGATGCTAATGGCATCCACCCAGCTGAGTCCAAAGTGAAGGCCATTCAGATGGCACCTAGCCCTAAAACAAAAGGAGAGCTGCAAGCATTCTTGGGCCTCCTCAACTTCTACCACACGTTCCTTCCTAACAAGGCCGCAGTGGCAGAGCCGCTTCACAGGCTCTTAGATGAAAAAGCTTCTTGGAAGTGGACCAGCATTTACGAAAAAAGTTTTCAGGACCTGAAGTCACTTCTGTTGGTCAGTTCCACTATCACTCATTTCAGAGATTCTAAACCAGTCTGCTTAGCATGTGACGCATCCCCATACGGGGTGGGTGCAGTCTTGAGACACTTAGAGAAAGAGAGAACCCAAGTTCCCATTGCATTTTATTCGAGGACACTGTCCTCTGCTGAGTGTAACTATGCTCAAATTAACAAAGAGGCATTGGCCATGGTAGCTGGAGTTAAAAAATTCCATGACTACTTATATGGCAGGGACTTCACAGTCTTCACAGACCACAAACTGCTACTGGGGTTATTCACCACAGACAAACAGACACCTCATATATTATTATTATTATTTATTATTATTAATTTTATTTGTATACCGCCCTTCTCCCGAAGGACGCAGGGTGGTGAACAGGGCAGTACATGTTAAAAGGCAAAATACAAAAATTAAAAAAGATTAAACAAAATGCCCACAACTCTTACAATAAGTTAAAACACATTAAAAAAGTAGGTTAAAACACATTAATAAAACCCAACCCCATCCCATCAGGCCAGGCCAGCTTGTTCGAAGAGGTAAGTTTTTAGATCGCGCCGGAAGGAGTGGAGGTCAGGCGCCATCCGGAGCACAACTGGAAGATGGTTCCATAAATCCGGCGCGCCCACAGAGAACACCCTCCCCCTGGGGGCCACCAGTCGGCATTCTTTGACCGGTGGCACCCTGAGGAGGCCCTCTCTGTGGGAGCGTACTGGGCGGAGGGAAGTTGACGCCGGCCGCAGGTGCTCCCCAAAGTATTCCGGACCCATGCCATGTAGGGCTTTGTAGGTCATTACCAACACCTTGAATCTCACCCGGAAGACAACTGGAAGCCAATGCAGCTCATGGAGCAGAGGTGTAACATGGGAGTGTCGGGAAACTCCCAACACAACTCTCGCGGCTGCATTCTGTACCAGTTGGAGCCTCCAAGGGCAGCCCCCATGTAGAGAGCGTTGCAGTAGTCCAAACGAGAGGTCACAAGCATGTGAGTGACCGTACGTAAGGCATCCCGGTCTAAATAGGGCCACAACTGGCGCACCAGGCGGACCTGGGCGAAGGCCCCCCTAGTCACAGCTACTATATGGTCTTCTAAAGAAAACTGTGAGTCTAGGAGGACTCTCAAGTTGTGAGCCCTATCTATGGGGGGTAATAACTCACCCCCATAGAAAGAGATGGGATATCCTGAATATCCCGAGATGCCGGTACGCACAGCCACTCAGTCTTGTCAGGGTTGAGTCAAAGCCTGTTCCTCCCCATCCAGACCCGAACCGCCTCCAGGCAGTGGGACATCACGTCGAGGGCATCACTGGGGTTGTTTGGGGTCGAAATGAAAAGCTGGGTATCATCAGCATACTGATGATACCCAACTCCAAAACCACGAATGATCTCACCCAGCGGTTTCATATAGATGTTGAACAGGAGAGGCGAGAGGACCGACCCCTGAGGGACTCCACAAGCGAGAGGTCTCGCGGTCGACCTCTGCCCCCTGCCAACACCGACTGAGAACGTCCCAGGAGATAGGAGGAGAACCACTGAAGAACCGTGCCTCCCACTCCCAATCCCCTGAGATGCCGCAGCAAGATACCATGGTCGATGGTATCGAAAGCCGCTGAGAGGTCTAATAGGACTAGGACAGAGGAATATCCCCTGTCCCGAGCCCTCCAGAGATCATTCACCAGAGCGACCAATGCCGTCTCCGTGCTGTACCCGGGCCTGAAGCCCGATTGGTACGGGTCTAGATAATCCGCTTCATCCACAACCAGAGGGAACTGATGCGCCACCATACTCTCAACAACCTTCGCAAGAAAGCGAAGGTTGGAGACCGGACGAAAGTTATTTAACACAGCCTCGTCCAAGGCAGGCTTCTTGAGGAGAGGTCTCATTACCGCCTCCTTCAAGGTGGCGGGGAAACTACCCTCACTCAAAGAGGCAGATATAACCGCCTGGAACCAGCCTTGTGTCCCTTCCCGGGCTGCATAAGCCAGCCAGGAAGGACACGGGTCCAATAAACATGTGGTGGAGCTCAGCCTCCCCATAATCCTGTCCACTTCCTCCAGAGTCACAGGATCGAACTCCTCCCAGATAACATTGACAAGACCACCCGTGTCCTGATCGTCAGACTCTGCCCAGTCGGAGTCCAAACCGGTCCGAATCTGAGCGATTTTGTCCAACAGATGTTGACTAAACTCCTCAGCACGCCCCTGCAAGGGTTCCTCACTCACCTCCTGATTAAGGAGGGAGCGGGTCACCCTAAACAGGGCGGCCGGGCGATTATCTGCGGACGCAATAAGGGTAGCGAAGTAATTAGACCTCGCCACCCTTATCGCTGTGAGATAAGACCTAATATGGGTTCTTAGTTCCAATCTGTCGGATTCAGATCGGCTGGACCTCCAACCGCTCTCTAGGCCCCGTCTCCAATGCTTTATCTCCCGGAGCTCCGCAGAGAACCATGGAGCCCACTGGGATCTGCGCCAGGTCAGGGGCCGCAAGGGTACAACTCGGTCAAGTGCCTCCATAGCCGTCCTTTCCCAGGCTTCCACTAAGGCATCTGCCGAGCTGTGAGCAGAGGAGGCAGGTGGGGACCCCAGCGCTGCCTGGAACCTCTCAGGGTCCATTAAGCGCCTGGGGCGGAACCATCTAGTTGGCTCAACACACCCACGGTGGGGAGTGGCAAAACGGAAGACCAGCCACAGGAGATGATGATCGGTCCATGACAGGGGCATAACAATTGGGGAGCCCCCACCAAGATCTTCTAACCACCATCCAGATAGAAAAACCAAATCCAGGGTGTGACCTCCAACATGAGTTGGTCCATGAATTACTTGCGTCAGGTCCATGGCCGTCATGGAAGCCATGAACTCCCGAGCTAACTCGGATGATCCTCCCAGGGATGGTAGATTGAAGTCACCCAAAACCATGATTTTGGGGAACTCAATCACCAACATTATCCCCTAGAATGCTGAGATGGTCTATTTTTTTTAATCAGCGTACACGTTTAAGCTGATTCACAAACCCGGCAAAGAAATGGGCCATGCAGACGGCCTGAGTAGACTTCCATTGCCACAAATTGAACCAGATCCAGCCCCAGCGGCCCGCATATTGTCCATTCAGGACTTGCCAGAGTTTCCCCTCCACGCTGGGGACATAGCTGCAGAAACAGCAGCTGATAAGACACTAAGTAGAGTGCTTTCTTGGGTGCACACAGGGTGGCTGGATAAAAGCCCAGGCCCTGAATTTCAGAGTTATTTTACTAGAAGACACAAGCTATCAGCTCACAAGGGTTGCATCCTATGGGGGAACAGGGTCATAGTCCCCACCTCACTAAGAGACAGGGTCTTACAATCACTGCATGAAGGTCATCCGGGTATTGTCCTTATGAAAGCTTTAGCTAGAAGCTACTTATGGTGGCCAGGTTTAGAGAAGGCCATTGAAGCTCAGGTGCCTGGATGTTACACATGCCAACAATGTAGGCCTGAAATGCCACACACTCCAGTTGACAGGTGGGAGGAGACTCACACTCCCTGGTCTAGAATTCACATAGACTTTGCTGGGCCCTTTCAGGGACAGCTCTTCCTTATAGTGGTCGACAGCCACTCTAAATGGCTTGAAGTAATTCCAGTTGCTAACATGACTACTGCTAGGACCATCCAGGTGCTTAGGAAACTCTTTGCCACACATGGGCTGCCAGATGTCATAGTATCCGACAATGGAGCTCAATTTACAGTGGCAGAATTTCAGGCATTCCTCACAGCAAACCTCATGAGGTATGCAATGTCGGCCCTGTTTCACCCTTCTTCTAATGGTCAAGCCAAATGCATGGTCTGGACCACAAAAGAGTCACTGAAGCGTATAGTGACTGGGGACTGGCATCACAGATTGGCAGATTTTTTACTTTGCCAGCATTCCACGCCCTGCACGGCTACAGGGAAAAGCTCAGCAGAGCTGTGCTGGGGGAGGCGACTGATCACGAAACTGGACAGGTTGCATCCAGATAAGGTGGCAGCAGAAGCTTTGCACCCAAAACCCCTGAGGGGGCTGCAAGTGGGCGATGGGGTGTGGGCGAGGAACTATGGGCATGGGAATTTGTGGGTGCCTGGAAAAATTACTAAAACGTCAGGCCCCCTCTCATACGAAGTGGGGCTGGAGGGCGGGCAAGTTGTCCAGTGCCACATCGATCAGCTTAGGAAGCATTTCCCAGAACAGCCACAAAGTGAGGACTTCATCACAAGTCCTTACCAAGGTCCACAAACTGGCAGCCAAGCCAGCCCATGCATAGACTCTGAAGGCTCACACAGCCCAAGCAACGAGGAGTTGGCCTTAGAGGAGGGCCCCCCAGATGTGCAACATGGGTCCCCTGACAGAGAAAGCCCACCTGATGGCTACAGCTGTCTAACTTTGCTGAACAAACTGACTCTGGGGTGGGCCAACCTGGAAAGGCCAGGCAGAGAGCACCGAGCCACTCTGAATCACTTGAACTAAGAGACACTGGTCTACCCAGCCCGGCGGGCAAGCTGGTAGGCCAGGACATGCCTGGGTCCCCCAGGCATTCCACAAGGCCACACTAACCTCCTGCTTATCTGCAAGATTTTGTTCTGAAATAATAAAGCTATAATGTTGTATGTACCCTTGTATTTAATGCTGACCTACAAGATTGTAATGGACAATGGAGCTATAATGTTGTAAGTACTTTATTGTACTGGTAAGTGGAACCTATTCACACCAGTGTTAAGTCTTTGTAAGGTGTATTGCTATAATTACTTTCTATTGTTGCTATAATGTTGTTTGTTTTAAGGTGGGAGGGGTGTAATGTATTGGGCTTGCTTATTAACACCACGTGGTAATGGCTGGTAGGCTGCTGGAGCAGGGAGCTAGCTAACGGCTCCCAGCATCTCAGACAACCCATCTCCAGTGCTGCCATTGGTTGCCCCTAGGCGGCAATAGGTTGCTTCAAACCTATTGGCCGCCGCCTAGGGGCCAGGGTATAAATTGCTGCATCTGCAGCCCTGTTCTCTAGTTCAGATCCTGCAAGCAATAAACCATGATCTTTGCTGAACTCACTCGCCTCATCTTCATTCCTGTGCAACGAACCCAGTTCACAACAATTATCATCAGAGGTTCCTCAAAGGCTTAAAAAAAGGCTGTTCAGTCAACTCCTGATGACTTCTTCTAATTACAGAAAGTGAGAAAGTGTAATGAAGTAAGCAAGGGGCTCTACTTAATTAAGTCTTCATTTAATCACAGAATTCATTGAGGAACTTGGACCATTCATTAATTTTCAGCCCCACAGTACTTCCTAGGATTGCTATAGAAACAAAATGAGGGGAAATCCTAATATACATCACCTTGAGATCTCAAAGAAAAGGCAGGATATAAATACAGCAAATGAATAATAACATCAGTCTCGTTACTTTAAAAGCAAAAAGCAGTGACACTTACCTAAATCCTAAAACACGAATTTCTTTGAAACCTGCAAGTTTTTCAAATATCTTTTGCATCTATTAGAGAGAGAGAAAAATGAAGGTAATTATGTGCCCATTCCTCAGTCAGAGAAATTAACAAATATCATCTAAAATGTTTATTTAGTATTCACTCCCAGCAGACCCTGTTCTAATATTTGTAAAACACAACTCTGGAATTTAAAAAGAACATTACAGATCTTGTTTCTGTTCTATAATTAATAGGATGCCAATATCTATAAAACATTCCAGATATGAGACTTTTTACCATAGATGTGGAAACAAATAAATCATATAAATAAAGTTTATACCATTGCATTTTCTAGAACAGCCTTCCTAACTTGAGATCCTCCAAGGTGTTCTGTACTACAGCTTCAATTATTCCCCAAGGATAGCATGAAGAAAGCAGCCCTTGAATCTCTATCTGAAGGAGTGCATGGAATCTCTGCATAAGGGACAAATCTACATGTGCCCGTTCCATTGATTAATGCTTCAGTCTGCAGAAATACTTGCAAGAAAACGGAAATTAGATTTAATTTCGGTCCAATTGTTTATTGATTTAGGCTCAAACTGTAAAGATTTATTTATTTGTCTGAAATCTCATTTTAAAATGGAAATGTAATTTAACCCATAACATAATAATGGACAAATAGATTATTAACTCTGAAACTTAGTATGCAGCAAAATAACGGAAAGTTACAATTAACCAGAAAAGAACAATTAACCAGTGGAACCACCTGCCTCCAGAAGTGGTGAATGCTCCAACACTGGAAGTTTTTAAGAAGAGACTGGACAGCCATTTGTCTGAAATGGTATAGGCCAGGGGTAGGCAACCTCGACTCTTTTATGACTCATGGACTTCAACTCCCAGAATTCCTGAGCCAGCTGGCTCAGGAATTCTGGGAATTGAAGTCCATGAGTCATAAAAGAGCCGAGGTTGCCTACCCTTGATATAGGCCAGGGTTTCCTGCCTGAGAAGAGGGTTGGACTAGATGACCTCCAAGGTCCCTTCCAACTTATCATCATCATCTCTACTGTACACTTTTCAGACAAACATATTCCAGAAGGAAATGTTAGGTTCTTTCAAAGGTGCTTAAAGGAGCCTTACATTTGAAACTGATCTGGGAATTCAAAAGGCAAAAAGAATACCCCAAGGAATGATCTACCAATTTATTTATTAGATGTTTATTATTTTGTATAAGTCACTCAAGGCAGCATTCATAATACTCTTTCTTTCTATTTTTCCCACAACAACTACAACAACAACCCCATGAGGTAGCTTGGTCTGAGAGAGAGTGTCTGGCTCAAGGCCCAGCTGGCTTTCATGCCTAAACTGGGACTAGAATTCACAGTCTCCTGGTTTTTAGGCTAGCACCTTAGCTACCACATCAAACTTTCTCTCACCAATACTCTTTTCACAGGGCTATACACTGATTTCTGCTTAGGGTTCATCTAAGCAAGCTTTGATTCATTACTTGCTGACTCTCAAAGATTTAATGAAGCGTCAGTTAATCTTTGATAATGATACACACTTGTTATCTTCACTCTAGCTCAGAGGAAGGAGAAAAATGGCCAGAGAATGACCAGAGAAAATGCATATGTTGGGGTTTTTTGGCCCATCAGAGGTTAATTGCATTCCACAGCTGTACTTAAATTGATCATTAGGTTTATTGTTTCAATACAATTATTGTAGAGAATTGTCCTATTAATTCCTGATTAGGGGTCAAATAATTTTTCCTAATGGTGTGTCGGTCTAACGTGCTGTGCTGACTCGCTAGATCTGCAGTCTGTTGTAGAGATACTGGCAGTGTTTTATTTTGGTGGAGAAACAGATGTTGTGCCAAGCTAAGAAAATATTAAAAAAGATGGAGAGCAGGACAGTAATACAGGCCTCTCATAGAAACATGCAGAATCAGAAATATGGTATGTTACTATCTGCAGTGATAGGTTTATAATCTGATTTTTTTCTGTTTAAGATTCTGCTAAAAAAATAATAATCTGCATTTGTTTTCATTTCCAAACTTCCACATTTTCCAACTTCCAAATGGATCTTTCACAAGCAACTTCCCATAGATCCTCCTTTTTTTATATAAACATTCTTTGACGTCATTAAATTTTATTTTGTTGCGAAAAATTAAAACAGATATTTCCCAAAATAAGCCATTTTGTAATATAACTATCTTTTTCCATATTCAACTTACCAAAACATGCATTTTTTAAAAATAAAAAGTATATCTCACAAACATGATCTTGCTTTTATCAGATATTTTTCTGGACAAGAGGAAGACGGATTCCATTAATGGAGCTATCCCACAGGTCTGCAACCCGCGGCTGTGGAGCCGAATGCGGCTCTTTCAGCCGTCTCCTGCGGCTCCCAGTCCTCTGCCATGTGCAGTCCAAAAAAAAAAAAAAGTGGGACTAAAAAAGTTCAACCAATCAATTCAAATATGCAGGGTAGCTGCATATCTCACCTTGGCTCCACTCTTCAGTCAAACCTTGTTCTGCACATGTGCACATGAACGCACATGCACACACATTTTTTGCGGCTCCCAGTTTTTCCTTTTGTGAGGGAACCGGTTCTGAGTGGCTCTTTCCCTGTTTCAGGTTGCTGACCCCTGAGCTATCCATTCAGGGGTCTCTTTGGCAGATCTTGTAAATACCCTTCTGTAGAGATTTGTGGTGTATTTCTCCATCACCTTCCCCTCCAATAGATCTGTTATCTTCTCACAATATATATAAAGATCTTAAATGTGCATATTTTTCACAGTTGGGAGATTTTACCATGGGAATATTATAAATAAGCAACAAGTAATGCTTAAGGAATAAGCATTGCTTTCACATATCATGATCTTAATGTTAGTTTTGATTGGGTAGATTTTCTGTGAAACCAATATCCTTTTATTTCTAATGAAAGCTATCTCTATTGAAGACGTATGTAGCAGGTAAAATCCCCCATAGTAAAATATATTGCAGCATAATGCAGTAACATCTCTTATTACCTTAATCTAACTAAACTTACATTGGGACACCAATGGGAAATTATCTGTATTGATACATAATTTCTTCCCCATGGGGCATTCAAATTTCCTAGCCTTCTCCTTGCTTCCTTTCATGTCCAGTAACAATTCACAAGGGACGCGGTGGCTCAGTGGGTTAGGACACTGAGCTTGTCGATCAGAAGATCGGCAGTTTGATGGATCAAATCCCAAGTGCCGCGTAACAGAGTGAACGCCTGTTACTCGTCCCAGCTTCTGCCAACCTAGCAGTTCGAAAGCACGTAAAAATGCAAGTAGAAAAATAGGGACCACAACAGTGGGAAGGTAACAGCGTTCCGTGCGCCTTTGGTGTCTAGTCATGCTGGCCACATGACCACGGAGACGTCCTCGGACAAGCGCTGGCTCTTCGGCTTTGAAACGGAGATGAGCACCGGCCCCTAGAGTCGGAAATGACTAGCACGCATGTGCGGGGGAACCTTTACCTTTACTTTAACAATTCACATCTGTGCAGATGTCCATAACATATGGTTTAATCAGTGAGACAGATATTCTGACATAGCTGAACAACTTCTCATCCTAAAACAGAATGCAGTATTGGTCCACCCTAGGTGGTTAATGATCTTTATTTCATTTTGTTTCCCTCCCTGAATGAGGAATCGGGAAAGAGCAGGTAATAAAGGGAAAATAGAAACTAAAATCCTGCTGGTATAGAAATAGCCTGCCTTCAGGGATTCCTGCCTTAGTAAGTTTCTGAAGGAGGCAACTACAAAGGGTTGTACATGGAATTTCCCTTGAATAAAGTCTGGTGACTTCTTTTAGTACAAGATATGATGGCTAGGATTGGAGCTGATCTGTTCTATGGTTTTATCCTAATATTTTATCACCTTCACTAGTCCAGGGTTGGCTTCTGGGTCCAGTTCTAAATACTTATGTCAATTTATAAATCCCTCCACAATGTTAGAAAAAAATTATCTTTTAAGATATTCCCTCTCATCCCTGAGACGATCTCTGATACTTGGCTCTAAATACAAGCAGGGCAAGTGGCTACCTAGTAGACCTTTTTTATATTTTTTCTAGCAGCTATTATTGACATTTTTGATGGAAGATTTTAATGTGAAATGGTTGTAATTTACCTTGCGTACAGTAACTCACTGATATTATCCATTACTTAAAACAGGATAAAGTGTTTACATTACATGCTAATTATTTCATCAGGATAAAGTGCTCTGTACTTGTAGCAGTTTATGCAATAATGAAATATGCACAATATTTGAATTGATGTATCTTTTATTCTTCAAATTGCTTTTCAGTTTTTTTAATAGACTGCAATAACAATATTAAAATCATATAATAACAGTTACTGTTCATATGTTTAATTAATATTTAATTTAAGCATTACTAACTTTTACAGTTTAGAAAATGCTAGGAGAGGCTTATTCACAAAATGAGGACTTACTTCCAAGAATGCTACTAGCCACTTTCTAAAGCCAACACAATCAGCATGATGTTCCTTTATTATTTTGGCTCCTTTTTCTGGCCAGGGAGAACATTTCCAATCCAAGCACTGAACAATTAGAACTGACCATAATTTTTAAAATCTACAGACTTTTATGGAGCCCGTTTTATAGCCCTGAGATGATATGGGAAATGAACAGGATCCTGATTGTTAAAATGTATTACTCCAGCCATTAGCTTGCTAATCTTAGCCCTTCCTTGTGCTACAAATATGAGACTAACTCCATTTTGTGAGCAAGGACAAAGTTGGGTTAAGTAGCCTCACCCTTGAAATTAGCCTTGTGACACTAGCCTGTCCAGAGGTAGACGTGGAAAATTATCTGCTATCCAAATACATATATGAGCAGGCAATGTTAAGTGGAAATGAATCTACAGTCTGCATCTGCTTATGTGCAGATATATCTTTATTCTAATGCACAAATAAAATTCTATCACCATTTGCTTATATGACAGTAAAATGAAGGCACTTTATTGATCATTACATATGGTAACAATCTGACAGTGACTAGATGTTTTAAGGGTCATTTTGAAGGATTAAACAGATGGGAGAGTCAAAGTTTACCAAAGTTTACTTCTCCTTATTCCAGTAAGATTTAAGCACATAAATTTAATAAGCAAGATTTAAAAGTGCTTAACTGTGAATAGATTATACACCTCTTTAAAAAAAGACAAAAAATAATAGCCCTAAATTCCCAAATAACACAGTGTACTGAGTTGCTTGGAATGTAAAGAGAACTGAAGTCTAAAATATAATTTCACTTTTCTATCTCAATAAAATGCAGCAGTCCTCATTTAAATTACCACAATTAAGACCAGCAGTTCTGCTGCTAAACAAAGTGGTGGACTATGTAGAAAAATCACATGATCTCAATTATGTTTTCCCTTTTCCCTCTTCCCTGAACTTTGGAATGCTTACTGACAGCAAAGGGATAGTTGGCTTGAAACTAATAAGACTGATCAGTTTCATATCTTCAGATTTTGTTTGCCTCCTAATCAATCTCTGGCCCTTTGGAATGCTCACCCAGTTGCTGGAATCAAGAATAGAATTAATGTTTATATTTACATTAAGGGAGGGATAACAAAAGAGTAAGCAGGCACAAAATGTGGAATACAACTGAAAGCTTTGTGGTGGCAGCAGAAGTTGTAAGTGACTATGCAAATAGCTTGGTGTATTCTCCATTGTGTACTTTCTTACTCTCTTCTAACTGCTTCCTCTCCAATCTCTCCACTCTGGGGGTGGGGAACAGGTCAGGCACAGGAGAGATTGCCTAGACCAGGGGTGTCAAACTGTTGGCCTGTGGGCTGGACATGTCATCCGAAAGCCGTGCCCACCCCATTTCCGGCAATGGCAAAACCGTCCCAGTACGTTGCGTGACGTCACTTGACGTCACGAGTTTGACATGTCTGGCCTAGAAAAATTACTTGCTCCATCCCCGTCACAGAATGGAGAGATTGGAAAGGAAAAGATTCCAAGACAATAAGCAACCACACAATAGGGAATAAATTATGATGTTTGTGTAGTGCACTTACAGCTCCCAGCCCCCAATACATTAGGGCTGCCAGTGCTACCCTGAATTCCTTCTAATGTATATTTCCCATTGTGTGCCTGCTTACTCTCTTGTAATCCCTTTCTCTCCTTTCTTCAAGGTGGGGGGGTGGAGGAAAAACAAGAGGTTAAACATAGGACAATGTACACTCACTGTAGTGATCACATAACTGTGGGATGCTGCAGAGGTCATAAACACAGACATTAGTTCTAAAGTTACTTTTTTCAGCACCATTGTAACTTTGAACAATCATTGAATGAGGCAGCCAATAAACAAGGACTACCTATGCATTTAACTATGGCCTAGCAAACCAGAGGTATATTTTCTATGTATTCAGTAACCACAACATGTACTGTATAAGAAGTTTTCCTAAAAAAATAATAATCAAAGGAACAGACTTCAACTGTTCAAAGATAGCTTCTATTACTATTGAGGAGTGCTTTACCTGGAGCTGATATTTTGCTGCTAGTTTCTGATACAGAGGAGAAGCTGGGTTATTCAGGTCTGGTGTATACTCCTGGTTGTTGAGAGTGACACTGAACTCCACCGTCTGCTCCACAGGCAGCTTGGAAATGATGTTTGGAACTTCTGGCTTTAGCTCACAAGAGAACAAAAGAGGAAATCAGTTTCCAGCCCACTTCAGAAATCCCAGAATACACCTGACACTAATATGAAGCTCATCCTCTGAGTGCCTTAAGGCACGATCCACACAATCAAAGGAGCTTTTAGGTTGAGGAACCCTCAGGTTCAGAAGGGAGGGAAGGTGGAAGAAAAGAAGCAAAGGCAACAAAACATTGTACAGTATATTAAAAAAAATCAAGGAAGTCAGGGAAATTAAACAAAAAATATTGAAAAAGGGTATAGCTTGGTGGTCATATCTTACGAAGAAGCTCTTCATGCCACTTCTATTAGTGCTATTTTCACTGTAGCTACTTTGTGTGTAAATTCTTTGTGTGTACTTCTTTACACTATGTGTGTAATTATGTTGTATTGCACCACCTTAAGGAAATAGTGATTAAAGTCCCAGATATCTACAAAGCACTAAGATACAGATAGCTGCTTTAGGATTTTGGAAGTTACCTCTTATGATGTACATAGTTTTACTACACATTCAAGTGATAGCATTTACACTTATATACTACCCCATAGCACTTTAGAGCACTCTCTGAGCAGTTTACAATATCAGCATTTGGCCTCCAGCAATCTGGGTCCTCATTTTACTAACCTCAGAAGGATGGATGGCCAAGTCAACCTTGAACCCCATCAGGATTGAACTCCAGACTGTGGACAGAGTTTGCCAGCAGTACTGCACTTTAACCACTGCCTCACCAGGGTCATGAATTTGTTTATTTATGAAACTATATACTGCCTCAACCCAGGTTTTGGAAATAAATAAAATAATAATAATAATAATAATAATAATAATAATAATAATAATAATAATAATAATAATAATAATAATAATAATAATAATAATGGACCTTGGAGGTCTTCTAGTCCAACCCCCTGCTCAGGCAAGTGTTGGAACATTCACAACTTCTGGAGGCAGGTTGTTCCACTGATTAATTGTTCAAACTGTCAGGAAATTTCTCCTTAGTTCTATGTTGCTTCTCTCTTTGATTAGTTTTCATGCATTGCTTCTTGTCCTGCCTTCAGGTGTTTTGGAGAATAGTTTGACTCCCTCTTCTATGTGGTAGCCCCTGAGATATTTGAACACTGCTATCATGTCACCCCTAGTCCTCTCTTCATTAAACTAGACATATTGAATCCCAGCAACCATTCTTTATATATTTAGTTTCCAGTCCCTAATCAATTTTGTTGCTCTTCTCTGTACTCTTTCTAGAATCTCAACATCTTTTTTACATTGTGGTGACCAAAACTGGATGCAGTATTCCAAGTGTGGCCTTACCAAGGCATTGTAAAGTAGTATTAATACTTCGCATGATCTTGATTCTATCCTTCTGTTAATGTAGCCTAGCACTGTGTTGGCTTTTTTGGCAGCTGCAGCACACTTGTGGCTTACATTTAAGTGATTGTCAACTAGGAGTCCTAGATCCCTCTCACAGTTACTACTATTGAGCAAGATACTACCTATACATGTGCATTTGGTTTTTCTTGCCTAAAAGTAGAAACTTACTTTTTTCACCATTGAATTTCATTTTGTTAGATAGTGCCCAATGTTCAAGCTGATAGTAAATATATAGAATACAGTGTATCAAAGTAAGCTTCACAAGTAAGCCTCGTAGGCAAATTGCTTACATATAATGGGCTGTCTGCTGAAACAAAGCAAGGCTATGGCATACACTTGAGAAAAAACTGGGACTCCTGTAATTGTGGAGCCTATCTGGCAAGGACAAAGATTGCTTATTCAGAGAGAATATGCATGTGTAAAACTTGTATCAATTTAGAGAACTGATAACAGTAACAAAGAGTTAGACATCCTGCATACCACAGCTAGAAGTTAGGAATGGGGATGGCCTGGAACAAATAGAATGTGTATTATATAACTCCTGGAGCATTCATTAGCCAAGGCTTAGGAATAGGGATGCCTAGAACCCAACAGGACAATGGTTAAATCATCACTGAAATGTTTATTAGATAATATTTCTTATATATCCTGCCATATCCTGCCTTCTGCCTTAGTGAAATTGTATAAAGCTTTCTTAATTCTATTGTTTGAGGTTCCTAGGCATTTTCTGGCCAGGACCCCTTTTCTTGGAGTGCTTTAATAAAAGAAAACAAAACCTGCATCTCATGTCTGGCGTTCTTCATTGGCTTTGGCACCAGGCTCAGACCCGAACTGGGGAACAACACATACACAACTGATAGTGTTATTTATTTATTTATTTATTTAATTCCATTTATATCCCGCCCTTCTCCGAAGACTCAGGGCGGCTTACAAACTTAGCAGTAGCCTTCATTCTATGTATATGCCTGCTTATTAGGGCTTTCACACAAACACCCCAAGCGGCATTATTACAAAGTCAGCTTAATTCCTGATGTGTTCCTGATGTTATTCCCATCAGAATATATAGAAGCTACGTATTCTCTTTCTACCCATGTCTTCCCATTCTTTATTAAGCTAATGAAAAACAAACCTTTTACCCAGTGTTTAAAAGTAAAGCAAATGGGAATGGATTCAGGAGAGCATGATAATAAGGCTGTCTCTGCCATTGGATCTGCTGCCTCATTCCAAACTGGGAAAACGCAGGCAGCAGTTTTTGCTTTCTCCAGGTACTTTTGTTCTCCACTAATTTCTTATTATAGCAGAAAGCCAAAAGGAGGAAAATGCCTTCTGTTACTGCTAATTGATACGTAAAACCTACTCTCAGGGAGACTCAAACACAAGAGAGGCCTCCAGCAAAACCCTGTTTAACGTCAAGGGGATTGAAGTAATTCACTTATTGGAGTTAGAGGGATTACTCAAACATGGGTACAATTCTGATATCATGGGGATCTCTGGAGCTTGTGCTAGCTGCAATATGGCTCCAAGCATGTGACATCTGTTTGGAATAAATCTCTAAAGGGACTGGGTAGAGAGAGCAATATAAAAGCTGAAATGCTAATCAAAGGAGTAGCTTTCGCTTTACAGGCAGCAAAGGCAGATAAGGCAGGCTTAGAAGATAGACAAATACCGTAGGGGAGGAAATAAAATGCTAAAGTCAGAGAAGAGAGATTGTGGAGATGCTTAGTTGGTTTGTAGAATTAGATTTGAGACCTTGCATTTCTACTATATAGAAAAGAAGTGACTTACATAATGATGAAAAAAGCTTTATTTGGACATTGGTGCAGTCCTTCAATTGTCTGTTTCTGGTCCTCAGGCATAGGCAAGAAGTTTAATTCACAATTAGCTAACATGAGAGACCCTATTCAATATGTACATTCTAACTGAAGGAAGCAGAGGAAAAATAAGTATTGGTGATGAGCTAGATCAGAGGTCTCCAAACTTGGTAACTTTAAGACTTGTGGACTTCAATTCCCAGAATTCCATAGCCAAGTGGCTAAGGAATTCTGGAAACTGAAGTCCACAAATCTTGAAGTTACTAAGTTTGGAGACCCCTGAGCTAGATCATCCTGTGAATTGCTGGGTTGGGAGAACGAAGTGCGACCACTTTAGTAGAGAAAATGCTATTGACTCCTCACCTTTCCTGATGTTTTGCTGTCATTGACAATCTCATTCACAATGGTATCTGTAGAGATCATTGGGAAGCAGAAATAAAAAAAGGATTAAGGAAATCTATAAATGTGTGTGGCTTTCTAGTTAATATCATAAGAATTAAAAGCAAAAATGATCAAACTGAGTTGTTTCCTTTTGAACATAAGTTACAAACCAAAACATAAATTCAGGTCTTGTGCTACATATAATTCTAGTACCTGTATTTGTGAGAAAGCTGTAATCTTATGGAGAAATACAGATCCCACTGAATTTAATGAGACATCACTGCTTAAATGTGCCTAGGATTAAATGCTACAGTAAGAGCTAAACTGTATGTTATCCCTTTCATATAACTAATTTTTTTAATGGGTATGTTCAAAGAAGGTGTAAAATTCCTGACTTAGTGCTGGAAAGTTCTATTGAACTCTGGAATTTTTCTCTTCCTCATATTCTAGAGAAAGATGAGCAATTCTCAGAAGTAAACCCTCTGGGAAAAATATTTATGCAGTTACTCTCTACATCAGTAGCGTCATAATTTCAGATACATTTGCTGTGGGTATGGGGAAGAATATTTAATCAACCCATTCAGCCCTTCACTTTTATAGCAACTAATAAAAACAAACCTATATTAACTTGTTATTTAATTCTATGCAAAAGGATTTCCTTGGTTGCAAATTTATTTTTTGATAGCTTCGATAGGTTTTCTTCACCAAGGAAGCATGATAAATGTCACATGATTAAAATGTTGTAGTTGTAAGTGTTAAAATATTTCTCAAACCAAATTTTACAATAAAAACCTATTCCCTTGCATTATATTTCAGTTGCACTATTTAGTGCATCTGCATACTCTGAACTATGTGTTCAAACAATAACAAGCTTGAACTATGTAATGTAAACTCGTAGACACATACAGGTATGCATGCTTAATTTTACCTGTAGCGACAGAAGGTGGCTCTTCAGTTTTTTTGCCACTGGATTTTTCTGCAGAAATGTCCTCTTTTCTGGGGAAAAAAGTAATAAGCAAAACTATAAATATTAGACTATGAAAATGAGAGCAGCAGGCATTCATTTCTTTCCAGTTTAGATATTAAAGCCACCTTCTGTCTAAAGATATGGTTTTACAAATTAAAAATAAAGAATCACAGCAAAATAGGGGCTCATTGTATTTTCCATAATTTAGCGCTCCAATATGCTCATGGTGCTCCTGATAAATGAAACCTGCCAAGGAAATGCTGTTTCGCATAAATCCTTATGGCAGCTCTCATCAGACGAGCAGCAAATATTCATCAAAAATGTACTTATCATTATCAATAAAGAAAATTAAGTTCAGACAGTGCATCTTTAATGTAAACCCTAAATTAGGAGAGCTTTCCCCAAAAAAGAAACTATATACCTCAGTTATTTGGGTACTGGCTATTTGCTTCTGTTAATCATATTGTAATCCATAGAATCCACTGATTTCTATTGCCTAATTAGTACTAGGAAAACTAATTGGACATCTTGAAAATGTAGACAAAATCAGAAAGTTACATCACTTAATATGCTATTTAAATAAATCATTTGTCAAAAATGAATATGAAATCAGAAGGTGATAATTCAAAAAAACTTAATTTTACACAGTTCAGTTATTTTGCATTAATTGATTAATTAGAAGGATAAACCATTTTGGATCATGAAAGTGATTCAGTTTACACTAGTAAACTACTCAATAGTTCGGTGGTGAAGAGTCAGACTTCTTTTACAAATGGCAGCCTTGGGTATCCAGACATAGCAATCTAGATAGAACAATTAACTAGTGGAACAACCTGCCTCCAGAAGTGGTGAATGCTCCAACACTGGAAGTTTTTAAGAAGAGACTGGACAGCCATTTGTCTGAAATGGTATAGGGTTTCCTGCCTGAGCAGGGGGTTGGACTAGATGACCTCCAAGGTCCCTTCCAACATCATCATCATCATCATCATCATCATCATCATCATCATCATCATCATCATCATCATCATCTATTATTATTATTATTATTAATAATTATTATTATTATTATTATTATTATTATTATTATTATTTACATTCATCTCAAGCATCAGAAGGAGTCTTATACATGTAGCACCTTTTCTGACAATTAAAAGGCACATGCTTTCATGAGCTGCAGCTCACTTCATCAGAAGCACAGAATAGCCAGACTGGTTTAGAATTTAAATTGGGGTAAGGAAGGGAAACAAATGCAGGTGCAGGGTTACATGTGAGCTAGATTACAAATACCTTATCAACTAACTATTAAAACATGTTAAAAACCTGTTGTGTTCATTGAGATTGCCTGAAAATTTACAGTATACGACTTCTGCAGTTTCTCACTCATTGGTAATATTAAAGTCCCATTTCACCCCCCCCCCAGAAAATAGTCAGTCTGACTTCTATTATAAAATATAATGGGAGACTGAAAAAAACCCTGACATTTGTCTTTGTTTTGAGTCTTGTGGTCATGTTTGTCAACATTATTTTTTAAAAATAAATTTTCTCCCATTTATCCCATGTATAATCCAGAGGGGCATTAGTAGCAGATGGTGGGATATCACATTAGAAGAAGAACACCTAATCTTGTGTGTGTAAAATGTTAGGGCTTATGGCGGTGCTCTTGGGGAAGATGTGGGGGCAAGGTAGAGATAGAGATTTGTTGCAGGACCTGGTTCCCATGTTAACAGGTATTAGCCTGCCATCCAGTGCCTGAAAAAATGCAGTGCCATCGTCCAATATGGGCTATTACATAATAATGAGCTACTAGACTCCTGATATATATTTTTTTACCCCATACAGTAACATGTCTCTTCTCCTATGTTATTTCAGAAACTTCATCCTTCATCCTGCATGGCATAGGTTCTATATAAAGACAGGTCACCTAAAAGATTCTTTTTCTATTAGAGCAAAATATTTTATCTTTGAAAATGACAGCCTTTCAGACTTGTGAGATTCTGTTAATGTAACCTTATAATAAAATAGAATTAGCTCATCTGGTCATACTTTCCATCCAGTCTAGCTTGGAAGGCTGACATCAATCTTGCAAGTCTGAAAGTCTCCCCTATTGTCTTTATAGCCTAAGAAACTAGGGCGTTGTACTTTCTTTTGCCCTGCCCACAATCTTGCTGCTGGCTAAGGTGTCTTTAATCTGACCATTCCCTTATTCTCTTCCCCTGTTTCCCAAGATCATTTCCATTTCTCTTATGCACTGAGGTTAAGGGCTTAGATAGAGTCATCAATGCAATGAACATGAATTTGAGTAAACTTCGGGCAATAGTGGAGGTCAGGGAGGCCTAGTGTGCTATGCTCCATGGGCTGCGAAGAGTTGGACAAGATTTAGAGACCGAACAACTAAGGGGAAGATCTCCACCTAGAAGCTTGTGTTGCAAGACAAAGGATGGCAACAGGGTCACTATATCAAGACAGGAGACAGAGATGAGGTTGTAGACTTCAGGGGTTTTGGGCAGAAGAGGTTTAGGACTTGCAGCCTTTCACCTTATAGGCTCACTTATGCTACTACAATTTTCTAAGTGCTTGTATCATAAAACATGGTGCACAATTTTGCATAGGTGGATCAGATATAAGATTGATTACTTCAAATGTTTTTGCAAACTGGATAGGATTGTAGAGTAAATTCTTCATGAATGATCCTGATACTTCGACAGGTACATCACTCATGCATGAGAGACGATGATAATTTTCTTCGTTCCTCTTGGCTGACATAGAACAGATTTAAACATATTGACATATATACATAGCATTCATACATCTCCATGTAATTTATATATTTTTATATATTTTCTACTAAAAAGCAGCAGTTCTTATGAGAACTTCTAATGAAGTCCTCTGTTTTGATTACTTACCTATCCTGGAATGTCCTATGCTTTACTCTCTGCAAGAAAATTTTTAAAGAAAGAAGAGGATTATTTGGGAGCTCATCAACCAACAATTAGAAGACAATGATGTATTATCATGTCTGGCAAGATTTAATTATTATTTTCTTGGTTTGTTAATATTTCTATGTATTGCTATTATATATAGATACTTCTACATGGTTAAAAGCACATTTTAAGTCTTACCCTTTGAATTATCTCCAGGTGTTCTTGGGAATTACTAAAATTTTTCCCAATGTCAAATATATAGAAAGTTTCTCTCTGACAAGCTGTCACCCAGTTCTGATATTCGGTTGTACCTGGAATCCGATCCAAAAAGATCTGGAAAGCCTCCCATACTGCTTCCTGGCAAACTGAAGGAACACAGTAAGAATACAAGGACTTTACAGAAAGTCTTTTGCCAAATTTGATCATAGTCATGCAGTTGTTCCCTTTGATATCTACCTTAGGTCACATTATCAGTTTTTGCTTTATTTCATTATCAGAAAGAAAAGCAACTTTACATTTCATCTTGATGGAATATATCAGGTTTTTGTGGGGTTTTTTTTGCATTCATTCACAACAAATAATTTATTGTTGTCCCAAGTAACTGGACTTATCATAGATAAGCACAAAGTGATTTGCTTCAGTGGAGTTGTTTGCATTGCAGAGACAGTAGGACTTTGCTGAAAGAAAGAAGCCACCCAAATTGTTTCAATGCAGCAGTCCAGTTGGCCTTAAACTATTTTGGACCAGGTTTGAGAGAAAAGGCTTCTCTTGGCCTTAGCACTGGCCAAAGTGGGTCAGATTCATTGACCTCTAAATTGCTTGCAGCATGTGCTAGAGCTATTGTTCCTGGGAGATGCTGATGGTCAACCTAGAAGATGCTCCAGACAGATTGGTTTCAGCCCACACTATGGACAACCCAGTGTGGTTTCCCAACCTTTGGTTGAGAATTGTGTTGGCAAATTCAGGGGAAAGATGTTGGAAGGAGCACCAAAGCAGAACCTAGTGAAGCAAGATGGTTGCTTTGCTTTACTGTCAGAAGGGAAAGTGACACATAGCTTGCTTCTTGAAACAACTTTTTGAAAGGGCGCTTTTACACTTCAACAAAATGAAGAATCCTTTCCAGGTTTGACATGACTGACGTCTCAGTCCAAAGCAGGGGTTTGCTTGCTTTCATTCTAACCAAACACCAAATCAAATGGGCATTATTTCACCAGATAATCAATACTTTGGGTTTCATTTTGATCAAATCTTTCAATATTACCTCAGAAGAATATTTTCATCTTCATTCCGATTAAAGAAATGCTTCATTTGTACACCCAAAGAGGAGAAATTTTATTTTATTTTAATTTTGAACACACACTTCATTTTTAGCCTAGAATGTTTGTGTGTATGTGTGTGTGTGCGTGCACGCGCATTTGGGTTTGGGGTAATAATTACACCAGAGGAGGGAATATTCTTATTTCTTTTGATTGAAACACTTCATTATTTACCCAGATAAAGTAACATTTTATGCTAGTGTTGGTAAACTACATTTTCCAAATAGCAGAAGAAAATATTAATATCAAATAACAAAATGGCTGATGGTAATGGAATGACTGAAATTTAACTAATTTTTGTAATGTAATTGAAATGCTAGACAGTGAAATGTGACCAAGAGCTTCTAATTAGGATTGTGGTTGCAGGGATGAACATAGCTTGCTTTCCAATCCACTCCCAAGCTTTAGTTTCTAAAAACATGGCTAGGCAGTTTACAGTAGATCCTTTTAAAGCAGCTCTGATATAGATATGGAAGAATAATGAAACTTGGAGGAATCTTTGCCTCACTTCCTGAGTATGAAAAGGGAGATTCCTTGCTAAAGCCATAAACAAACAAACAAATATCAAGATTGGCAGGCCATCCCCCCACCCAATTTGACTATTGTTCTCTTAATCTGACATGTAGAAAAGTTGGCTACGATTTGCTAATGGGAAGAAAACTACTATTAGAAACCATGCTTTGTGGTTGCCATACTGATTGGATTACTTGCATAAACGTCTATGGAGATTCTCAATCATCCTGGTCATGGTTGTCCCAAAGGTGCTTTTTCACGAGGCAACTGGACTTTCTTTAAAAAAAAAAGGAAGTCCAGTTGCCTTGTGAAAAAGCACCTTTGGGACATTTGTTGCATAGTACGATCAGTGAACAAGGGTACATGGTTGATTTGTAAATCCCTGGTTAATTTGCTGTTTAGGTGAGCTTTAAAAAGGAGGGGGGAAAACAAACTAAAAATGGATAAACCATACATATTTTGCTCCTCCAGAGGACTGATTCTGCCTTGTTTCTAGATTGTTCAACAAGGCATAATTTATAAACCATGGCCTGGCGCCATCTGTGAATAGAAAGGTTATGCCAAAAGAGCCCACTCTTGCTCTCCATGCATGGTTTCCTTCTTTTATTTCTCTCAATAAACATTTTTTTAAATCCCATTTATATCCCGCCCTTCTCCAAAGACTCAGGGCGGCTTACAATTTAAAGCACAAATCAATGTGCTTAGCAATAGCCTTCATTCTGTGTATATGCCTGCTTATTAGGGCTTTCCCCCCCCCCAAGCGGCATTATTACAAAGTCAGCTTATTGCCCCCAACAATCTGGGTCCTCATTTTACCTACCTCCGAAGGATGGAAGGCTGAGTCAACCTTGAGCCTGGTGGGACGCGAACCTGCACTAATTGCAGGTAGCTGGTGTTACTTAAGGAGGCATTAGCCCACTGCTCCACCAAGACAGTCTTCCACAGCAAGAAAGGCTGCTTTGATTTTAAGCAGAATCCCCATGAAAACAGCTTTTCCCCTTGTGTTTATTTGCACTAATTGGTTGAAAATTTAAGTGATCTTTCCTGGGGATGAATAACTAAACAAAATACCAAGGCAGTAGCTAGGATGGGGCATAATATCCCTTATGGTTCTGGACAGCTGCTGGCTTCTGCCTTCTCATTTGGGTAAATAGAACCAAGCACATGCAAATCCGCAAAGCTAATAAGGCTGGGAAGAGGCTTATGAACCAGCACACAGCAGGCTAAAATCTCAGGTCTGTAAGGAAGAGGCCTAACAGTTTCCTCCACGGACTCTTGTTAGTAGTCTTATGCAATTAACACAACAAACACAGCAAGAAAGGCTAATGTACACACAAATATTTGACAGCCTGCTGCTCAAAACAGAAAGTGTGCAAGTCAGGTCACAGAAGCCCATTAATCTGTTCCTAACAAATAAAAGCCATACGTTTTTCTTGCATCACACAAACCAGCTTGAATTTGTTGAAAAGGAGAGCAGACTTCTTACAGATAATATGTATGCTGGAGATGAACCAAAACAAAAAAACTCATCGGCAAAGGACATTGAACAAAATAAAATTGTAAAATGCTAAATTAGTATTATATTCATAGTGCCTTCAATCAAAAGCTTTTGGCCTTCCCAGGGTGGTTTAGATTTTATAAGCATTCTCATGGTCTTTTTAATGAAGTTATGTTGCCAGGAGAAGTTATACTTATTCTATGTGTCCATTGATAGAAGGAATGTATTGCTTATCACCAACAAATTTAAAAGCCAGGCTTGTATAATGAAACTAAGACTTTAATGTTTTGGATACATCTGTTCTGTACCAGCCTACTACTGGCCCTGCAGAAAAAGCAGGGACAACCCCTTTACAAAACGGCAAGAGACTGGAACTAAGCCTGCCAAATTTATTAACATAAAACAGAGCAAACAGAGACACGAACCATGAAACAGGAGCTATTAAAACGGTTGCCTTCAGCAAACCAGCCCTCCCACACATTCCCCTTTTAAACAGTTCAAGGCGTGGCTTCTCTCTGCCTCCTTCTGAGGTGCCCCATTGGCTTCCTCTGTTTACTCCTGATTGACTGCCTCCTGCGTCGGGCATCCTTGAACAGAGCCAGCTGTGGGTCATCTTCATCCACGCTGTCAGGCTCACACAGCTGGGTCTGCGTAGTGACCAGATGGGAGGGGCCTGGCTGAGGGCTCTGCGGAGCCTCAGGGCTATCCTCTGGAGGCTCTCCAACACCCCCTCCTCCTCCTCTGAATCGTCCGACCCAACTACCGAACCCACAGGCTGACCCTGAATCACAACAACATCTATGTCCAAAACAATTTTAAAAAAGCTGACAGCAGGCAGAGTGGCTAGATGCTGGTGATATCAGCATGAGTTTACAGAAACTCAAGGAAGCAACTAATAGCAATAGCATTTAGTCTTATATACTGCTCCATAGTGCTTTGAACAGTTTACAAATGTTAGCATTATTGTCCCCCAACAATCTGGGACCTCATTTTACCAAACTTGGAAGGATGGAAGGCTGCGTCAACCTTGAGCCGGTCAGGATCGAATTCCTGGCAGTTGGCAGAGTTAGCCTGCAATATAGCATTCTAACCACTGCACCACCAGGGGGCCTGGTTAAGACAGACAGTCTCAGTGAAATGATGCTTACTCAGTCATAGAAAGTCAGAATAACAGTCCTGGAGTATCCTTGTTCCATTTCTTCCAAACTACCAGCTCTTACTGTTGAATCAGTGATCTCTAGAATATTTGTATGTAAGCCAGTGTTCCTTGTAGTGTTGTTTTATTAATTAAACACAGGGGTGACTGTGGGGGTGAGGTATGGGAAAAAAAGGTTGAGATAGTGCCCACAGGCATGAGATCAAAGTTCTATACCTTTTTTAATGTGTGCTGTGTAAAGACTGCTAAAAAGATTCACTAAGCAGAGGGACCTAGCTAGGACTGGAAGAATGGAGAAATGCTACAACTGAATCATCCTGCTGCAAAAAGTAACTGAATCTTTTGCTTCCTAATTAATGCACATTAAAATGAATTACCAAGAGTCTCAAAATGGAGGCAAATGAGGGCACAGTAGGGGGAAAATAGTACCAGATGGTGAAAACATCACATTCTAAACAAGAAAACATAAAACTCATTTTTTTTATAATGCCTGGCCCTTTTCTTTAAATTACATGAGAAAAAAAAATCTCACTTTGCAATTCCTTTCATTGCCCCATTAATTTTCCCCCAAAATAAAAAGCTCTCTTTTTCTTGTTACCCTTGGATTTTCTTGTTTTGTAAATATCTGATTTGCCTTTCATTTATCCTTGATACATACAGTCTTATCAATTATGATCAAACCAGACTGAAAATCTTGGGGGCAGAGAACAGAGAGAGAAGGGACAAAAAAGAGGGAAAAAACCCTTTGAGATACTCAATCCCCTCTCATCCTCTTCCACAAAATTCATATAAACATGGCTTGGCCTACGCCCAAAAATGGAAAAGAAAGGAAACTCCTACTGAAGAAGAAATAATAAATAAAATTTTATCCGGCGCCGAAATGAACAGGTTAACTCTAGAGATTAAAAATTAAACTGAAACAGAGTACTATGAAATTTGGAAAAATTTGTACGATTGGTTAGAGATAAGGAGGAACGCTGAGATGACTATTGATTGATTAGTTGATAATGTAAAGACTTCTTACTAGCACCTATATCAGGACACAATTGAACGATATTTAAGTACAGCGTTGACGACCAAAAGATGGTTTACCAGAAAATTTACAGATGTTATATGTACATTTTGTTACACTCTGTCCTGTCATAGAATGTATTTTAATTTTCTGTTTTTCTTTCTGTCACATAAGGTAATATTAATAGCAGTGTTGTAGCCAGGGAAGTTGTATCATATCTACTTTTGTTTTTAAATGTACATTTAATAAAAAAATTCAATAAAAAAGAGATACTCAATCCCCTCTCATCCTCTTCCACAAACTTCATATAAACATGGCTTGCCACACTTTGAATGCTCAGCCACGTCCCCACTTTCTGTGTCAATTAGCTTCAGTATAAGGCTCAACACCTTTCGGTCCACCATTCTGAATTTAGAAGAGCTTCCTGGCAGCTGTCTGACTTTTGCTTGGTGGATAGTAAAGACTATCAACAACCCTTCAAGAGCAACCCTTATCATTACAGTCAACCTATAATGTTTTTATTTGGCCAGCAACCATGGGAAACTCAGAACACACTTATGTCTATAAATCTTTGGCTGTCTAGACAAGAGTGGGGGTACAGATATCCAAAGAGACCCACCCTGAACCAGGTTGAAGAATAATCCTGCTTTACTTCCATATAAGAAGAACACACCATGGCTTCCGGTGGCTGCGCGGCGCCGGAGACAGCCTTCCCGGGCTGCCCGCGGCTCAGCTGAGTGATTTTCGCCCGAAACTGCGCCGATCAGCTGTTCGGGCGAATTTGAAGCCCCCTCCTCGGGAGAAGAGGAGGGGGTGAGGCCCCAGGTAGGGGTCGAGTTCTCTGGGGCCGCCTGAGCTTGGAGCTTGGGCGGCTGAAGGATTGAACTCCCCCGAAGCCTGGGTTGCTCCCAGCTGGCCAGCGTCTCTGCTCCGGACTTCTTGGAGCAGAGCCAGGCGTCTGCGACCACCCCTGCCTGAAGGAAGGACTATGGATTAAAAGGAGCAGGCAGAGCGGTACAAGAGGAAAAGGTGAAGAGGATTATTTTATTTTACTCTCTAGCTTGATGGACTTTTTAAACTTTAAGTGAAAGTGCGTCACAATTGAAAGTAAAAGATGGCGGCTAAACCTCCCCCTAAAACTCTTCGGAGTGGTGGATCTTCTCCGGTGCAACAATCATCATTACAGGCGTTGCACCCTCCTGATGTATTGACACCGAAGGACTTACGAGATGCTCTTGAAAAACATGCCCAGGTAATTTTGGAATCAATGGGTGATAAATTTGTACAGATGGAGGAGAAATTGGAGAAATTGGAGGAGAGAATGGAAGAGAGGATGGAACAGAAGTTCAGCGTGATGAAGGTAGACATTTTGTCTTCAGTGCATAAAGTGCCGGAATGTGTGGAAGATTTGGATGAAAAAGTGGATGATTTGACTCAAAAGAATGCCATATTAGAAGCAAAAGTACGGGAGAATGAAGATTTAAGAGACAAAATGGAAAGAGAATTAAGTCTTGCTCAATATTACCAGATGCAGTTTGCTGTTAGAATCAGAGGCTTAAAAGAGAATGTTAAGGAAGATTTAAAGCAGCTGGTTTCTGAGGCTCTCGAAGTGGTATTGAATCAGCCAGCATCTGAAATAAGAGAAGGTATGGATAAGGTGTTCCGTGTGAATTCATGGATTGCTAGACAGAGAAAGTTGCCTAGAGATGTGGTGGTTTACTTTGCAAAAAGAGAAATTAGAGATGAAGTTATACAAGCTGCCTATGATGCTAAAGTTGTGATTGCTGATCAAGAAGTCTTGGTTTTAAAAGAAATTCCTCCAAAGATTTTAAGGAGAAGGAAGGACTTTACATTTCTTGTGCAAGAGCTCAAGCAACGAGATATAAGGTTCAGATGGGAGATTCCAGATGGGTTGATGGTGATGCATGAAGGTAAAAGGTACCAGCTGATTACTGTGAAGCAAGCGCGTGATTTCTACAATAACGTTTTAAAAGCATCCCCATTAACACTTCTGGAAGCTGTAAAGGGATCTGGAGAAGAAGAACATCAAGAGGTTGAAGCAGAGGAAAATGGTGCTGGAGGAGATCAAACTATAACTTCTTTGGATGATCCTAGAGAGCAAAGGGTAACGCGTGCTGCTTTAAAACGAGCAAAGAAAATAAAAGAACAAGACCAGCAAAAGTCTTTGGAACTTCCACAACGTACTTGCAGCCAAGCAGTGGGAGGAGCACGGCCTAAAGAAGATAGTCCTATCAAAGCAGTGCTCCAAGAGCTTTGGGAGGATATGCATGGCAACTAAATTTTTAACTTGGAACGTTAATGGACTAAATTCACCACAGAAGAGGAAGAAAGTTTTTCAATATTTAAAACAATTCAAGATAGATGTTATATGTTTGCAAGAAATGCATATTAGAGTTCTGGATCAAAAGTATTTATCGAACTCAAGGTTGGGTACGCAATTTGTTGCTTCTGCAATGAATAAGAAAAATGGAGTGGTTGTTTATGTTAAAAGTGCCTTAACAGCAGATTTAATTGAAACAGATAAGCATGGAAGATATGTTATGATAGAGCTGCTGTTAGAAGGTAAAAAGACGCTTTTAGTTGGATTATATGCACCTAATCAACAACAAGCTGACTTTTTTAGTTTACTTCACACAAAGCTTACCCAGTTGGATTATAAATCTTTTATTTTTATGGGGGATTGGAATGGTGTTTTGGATGTACAGATGGATAAGGCTGGAGCTTTTAAGCGCATTCCAAGTCATGCTAGACTGCCTAAATCTTTTTTTGAAATGAAGGATGACTTGGAACTGCGAGATATTTGGCGCGAGAGACATTTGCAGGAAAAGGATTACACTTTTTATTCTGATAGACATCAATCTTTTTCAAGGATTGATTTTATTTTGTTGACTAATGATTTTTTTCTGAGGACTAAAAAGGTGAAGATTTGTGCAAGAACTATCTCTGATCATAGTCCAGTTTGGTTAGAGATTGATAAGGAGAAAAGAGACAGTCGCTCGTGGCGCGTAAATGAGAATTTGTTTAGAAATCAGAGAAATGTGGAAGAATGCAAACAGCGGATGAAGGATTTTTTTGAAATTAATATGAACAAGGGTACCTCTATGGATATGGTTTGGGATGCTAGCAAGGCCTATATGAGAGGGGTGTTGATATATATGAATAATAAACATAGACGTGCTGTGGAAGCTAGAAGGAAAGAATTGGAGAATGAAATAAAGGAAAAAGAAAAGGCTTTGATTTTGAACTCAGAAGATGTGAAGACTAAGGAGGCTATTAAACTGTTAAGAGGACAATTTGATAAATTAATAGCTGACCAAGTGGCAACCAATCTGCGGTTTGCCAGGCATAATACTTTTTGTAACGCTAATAAACCAGGTAGATGGTTAGCTTATAGATTGAGGAAAAAACAAAGGGCTTCTAATATAGATAAGATTGAGCATAAAGGAAGGGTTGTGTTTCAACAGGACCTTATCAAGGACGCTTTTGTGGATTTTTATTCTAAATTATATGCTAAGGAGAAAATTAATGAAAAAGACATTGATATATATTTGGAGAATGCTAGCATCCCGGTTCTTACGCAAGTACAAAAAGAGGGGATTAATCAATTGATTACAGAAGAAGAAATTTTTACAGCAATTAAGGAACTGAAGGTGGATAAAGCACCAGGTACGGATGGTTTGACTGCGGCCTATTACAAAAATTTACAATTAGAGATGATAAAACCGTTAAAGGAACTGTTCCAGACAATCCAGAGGGGGGGAAAGGTGCCACCGTCTTGGAGAACAGCTTTTATTTCCTTGATTCCAAAGGAAGACCAAGATGTTACTCAAGTTAAAAATTACAGACCGATATCGCTTTTAAATACAGATTACAAGATATTTGCTAAGGTTTTGGCTAATAGACTGATGAGGGTTCTGCAACAGGTGATTCATGGGGATCAAACAGGGTTTATTAGTGGTAGGCAAATGAAAAATAATGTGAGGCATATAGTTGATGTGTTAGAGTTTTTGGAAAGGAACAACCAGATCTCTGCGGCGCTAATTTTTTTAGATGCTGAAAAAGCTTTTGATCAATTGAATTGGCAATTTTTGTTGAAAGTTTTAGACAAAATGGATTTTGGGGAAATTTTTTTGCAACCGATTAGGGCATTATATCAAAAACAAACTGCCCGAATTATAGTTAATAATAGCCTGACAGAAGTATGTAATATTGAGAAGGGCACAAGGCAAGGGTGTCCGTTATCGCCCTTGTTATTTGTGTTAACATTAGAGATATTATTGGTTAAAATACGGAATTCGGAAAAAATTAAGGGGATACAAATTAGAGATCAGGATTATAGATTGAGAGCATTCGCAGATGATCTGGTTGTTACAGTGACCCAGCCAGAGAACTCTGTTGTGGACCTGATGGAGATAATAACACAATATGGGAAGGTTTCTGGATTTAAAGTTAATACACAGAAAACCAAAATTTTGGCCAGAAATATGACAGTTTCGCAAAAGGCCCTCTTAGAAGGACTAACTGGATTTGAGATTGTTAAAAGGGTTAAATATTTGGGGGTGCTTTTGTCGCCCTCTAATACAAAGTTATATAAAAATAATTATGAAAAACTATGGGGGAAAATTCAAAAAGAATTGGAGAGTTGGGAAAAATTGCAATTGTCTTTGTTGGGACGGATTGCAGCAGTGAAAATGAATGTCCTGCCTAAATTTTTATTTTTATTTCAAATGATACCGATTCTTAAGAAAGATTCTAATCTGGAGGAATGGCAGCGAGGTATCAATAAATTTGTGTGGGCAGGGAAAAAGCCACGAGTTAAACTTAAGATTATGCAGGATACTCGTGAGAGAGGTGGTCTTAAAATGCCCAATTTTAAACTATATTATGAAGCTGCTGCATTAGTAGGAATAAGTGATTGGATTAATTTGACACAAGAGAGATTATTAAATCTTGAGGGCCATGATTTGTTGTTTGGCTGGCATGCATATTTGTTGTATGACAAGAAGGTAGACAATGTGTTTAGAGTGCATATTTTAAGACAGGCATTGCTGAGAGTTTGGAAGAAGTACAGACATAAGTTAGATTGCAAGATACCACTGTGGGCAATTCCAAAACACGCAATAGAAAATATACATGCTGGTTTCAAACATGATGTGACTACGTACAAGGAGATCCTAAGTTTGGAAAGAAATGTCTGGTGTTTGAAATCATATAGCCTCTTGCGAGAAGAGAAGGTTGTTCAAAACTGGTTTCAATATACTCAGTTACGGGCCAGGTGGAAAGAAGACCAGAAAAATGGTTTTACAATGACTGATGAAAATTTGATAAAGCAAATTAGAAATCAGGGACCAGCACATATTAAACGGATATATCTTGCGTTGATAGAGATTGATTCAGAAACAGAACTTGTTAAGGATTGTATGATAAAATGGGCCCAAAACATCCAGGAAGTTATCACTATGGACACGTGGGAAAAGATTTGGGTGAGGAATGTAAAATTTACACAAGCTCAAAATCTAAGAGAAAATTTTTACAAAATGTTTTATAGATGGCATTTAGATCCTAAAAAGCTTGCAAGTATGTATCCGAATTATCAGCCTAAATGTTGGAGGTGCGGTGATGAAGATGCAACATATTTTCACATATGGTGGACATGTAAGAAGGTTAAGGCTTTTTGGATAAAAGTCTGGTGGAACATGCAGAAGATTTTTAAACAGAGGATAAAGTTTTGTCCGCAACTTTTTCTGTTGGGAATAATCACAGATGCTACAGTTGTGGACACCAAGTTGATGTTGAATTTAATTACGGCAGCAAGACTCTTGATAGGTCAGTATTGGAAGAAAGAGGAACTGCCGACCATAGAAGAGTGGATATTAAAGGTTTCCGACCTGGCAGAGATGGCGAAGATTTCGGCCTATTTGAAAGATCACTCGCAAGAACGTTATATTATGGAATGGAGAAAATGGATTGAGTTTATCCAGAACAAGTATAGGGTTAAGAAGTTTCATGTAGCATTTGAATAAGTCTTCTTTCCTTTTTTTCCTTTTTTTCTTTTAGTTGTTTTTTGTTTTTTTGTTTTTTTATATATATTTAATACTACTAAGGCTTGTCTTATCCTATATAAGCTAGAGAGTGATGGATTTTAGAGTTTATAGTTGTTAGTATATGATTGTTTATGATTGTTTTTTTATATATACCTTGTATTTAGGTCTGGGAAGTCGGGGGGGGGAGGGGGGGAGGGGGGAGAGGTAGGGGGAGGGAGAAGGGAGGGGGAGGGGGGTTTTAAAGAAAAATTGTATGTTAAAACTTTTCAATAAAAAAAAAAAGAAGAACACACCATATTCAGAAAAACTCTCTAAGGAACAGAGAGGACTCTGATCCTGCTCCTCACCATTAGGAAACTGTGCAGGCAATATTGATTAAGAATCAATGCTGCAATCAATAACAAGTTTTTCCAAGAGCCCTCTCTCTCTCTCTCTCTCTCTCTCTCTCTCTCTCTCTCTCTCTCTCTCTCTCTCTCAAATCTATCACCTATCATTTATATCTGTATGTCTATCATTATCTATCTATCTTATCTATCTATCTATTCACTTATTTCTTCATTTATTTATAAAGTTTACATAGCCCCCATCTGAGAGTGACTCTGGATGGCATAAGTTAAAAATGAAACAATAAACAAGGATTCTTAAATAATCATTAAAAACAATAACACGTACATGTAATAAAACACAGGAGAGCTGATATCTTTTAAATAAAATCCCTCATACTTAATAAAACCATCTCGCAGGCTCCTTGTTTCTAAGGATTCTCCAGGATTGCTGGAAAAAGGCACATATTTTTGGGAGATCTCTGGAAGGCTAATAAGGTCGGGTCAGTCTCACTTCAGCAGGAATGATGTTCCAATGATGTTCTGCAGCAGAAAAAACCCATATCCTAAATCCTGTCTGATGGAACTTTTTAATAGATATGACCCATAAGATGGCCCTCCTACCTAATCTGATGATATCAGTAGATACAGTTGGGAAGAAGAGGCACCTCAAAAGATTGCCAGTGTAACAAACATAGTTACAGTAGTACATCATGACCCAGGAAAAAATACCACAAATGCTTCAAGTAGTCAGGTCAGCATCACTAGAGTTTGCAGTGAGATTTGAGAGTTATAAAAAGAGCAATGAGAAATGGGAGATAAATTCAGACATCATGGGCATTTCAATGCCCAAGTAATGGTATTGTGTTATGAAACTGTGAGGTGTTGCATATGACTGAAAACCCATTGAATGCTTTAGGAAACATCTGATAAGAGTAGAATGACCACCGTGGAGAGATGACCTTGGGGAAAGAAGACATGAAGCATTAAGAAAATGTCGATTTTTAGTCCTAAGAAAGAAAGTCAATATTTTGTTTGATACAAAATGGGGCAGAGAGAAATTCTGATATGCTTTCACGATTCTATAGTATACTCTACAACAATAAAGTGGTATTCCTGGAATCACTGTGGTGTCTGTTTCTTGACCTGGCCTACTTTCAAGGACAGGCAGGATATCATTGCTGGCAAGATTTTGCCTGACTCACTACTAACATGGATAGTGAAAGTGTGGGTAAAGCTTCCTTAATAAGAGATTGACCCAATCTCAGAATAATTTACAGAAAACCAACAAGCAGGTTGGGAAATAAATCTCTCTCCTCTTGTCATACCGATAAGGTAAAAAAGAACAAAGCAGTTGGATAATCTGAAACAGGACGTGATGCTTGATGTCGTGGTGGACAACAGAAACAAATTTTCCTCTTTTTCTTTTTGCAATCAATTTTTAAGAGCTTCTCATGTTTCGGCAAAGCCTCACATTGAAAAGAATACCCTAGAAGGGCTGTCTCTGTCTCTTGAATATTGCCCACAGTGGGATGATCCCTTCAGGGTTGAAAGAGGAAGTTAAAAACAGCTCCAAAAGCTCAATAGGGCTTAATTTCCCCATCAGATCAGCCACCATGAGATCTGCTTCCAACAAGATGCACAAAATTACCAAGATGTATAATGTCAGGTCTTTAGGCTTGACAATGCAGGCACCTTTCCACCACATGGCCTTCTCCAAGTCAGTTAAGTCACAGAGAGTGACCCTCAGGTGTTGTGTCCTTATTGTCATAGTAAGCTGGGTACTTAATGGCCTTTGCAGAGAGGAGACATTAATGCCATTAAAAATCTTGGAGTAATAAGTTCAGTGTTAAGGGAACAAGTTAAAATCTCCTAGGGAACCAAGGTGGCCTTTTAAATCAGGGCAAAGTTGACAGGATTCTCAGCAAAAGCCTTTCTATATGAATTTTCTGAATAGGCTACTGCCTTTGGGCAGAATCCCTATTATGTAACATACAGAGACAACAATGAAAGAGACCTCATCCTTGGCAGAAACAGTTTCTTTGTTTTAAATATGAAAAGGATGTGATTCCACAACATGCAGAGGATATTGATTTTCAGGACCTAGGTCACAAGGGCTTTAGGAAGGAATAAGAGGTTGAAACTCTTCTACAATCCCTGGGTATCCAAGGCAGGCTATGCAGCACTAGCAAGGACATATTGCGTCAACAATGTTGAACAGGCTACCTGCAACTGTTGTTGAATCTGTCTTAGTTGACAGTGGATAGTGATGCTTTGATTCCATCACGGTTCAATACCAAAGAACATTATTTGTGTTTTCTTTTCTGCAAAATGTCATAATGAGGCTACTGCTTGCTTACTGCATCTTATCACAACCAGTTTGTATTTCACATGCTGATGAAGTTGAAGGACCCTCTTGCAGTAGAAACCATTTATAGGATTGCTTGTGAAGCAGGCAAGAAAGGAAATCTGTCCATATTCTTCCCAAATTATTTTAATACCCTAATAATGGAACTGCATTCAGTTTGCATTCTCTGTGCTTTCTGGAAAAAGTATAACAACTAATCTTTTTAATGTGGCTTTATATAATTTGCTTTTACCAGTTCTGTAGAGGTGGCGTCATTTTTATCTTTTGATTATTGTTGTTTTGTGGCTTCATGTTTTGCTTTTGTAATGATTGAATTACTTCAGTACTGTATTGAAGGCTGTCTGGTGTTTATTTTAAATACATTCATAAAATGAGGAATTTTAATTAAATTAACTAAGTAACTGATAGTAGACTATTATGGCTGAATTAAAGGAGGTTGTTAAATAATGAATACCATAGATTCATAGACAGTATTATAACAAACTGCCTGATGAGTGCACCTTAGCCGGAGTGCAGTATTATGTTACAGTGCACTGTATTCTGTAGTCTAAGAATTATGTTGCAGTTGAGTCAAGCGTATTATAATACTTAGGTTTGGAAAGCTTAGGTGTTTTTTTTAAAAAATCACTTTTCCATGTAACCCCCAAAGGTTAGGCAACAGCCCCCCCCCAAAAAAAAAATCCCAAAGAAGCCCAACTGAGGAAGGCTGGTTTAGTTTATGGGTGTATATTTTTAGAGTCAGATTGCCACATTCTAAGTGTGGGCCACCCTCCCTACCTGGAGGGCAGGAAGAGATGACCCCATCTTTTACCGATGTGCATGTGGCCCCTGCCTGCTTTGAGTTGAAAGTAGTTTTGGGTGGCTTCTACTGGCTTAAAACTGAGGCTCGGTTTGCCAGCATTGCGTCTCGTAAGCAACCCCTGAATTTTAACAGTCTACTGTATGGAGATAGGATCTGTACTGTACAGAGGCACCATCTTATCTCATATTCCTAGCTTTTTCTTAAGATCTATTGCATCTATTTTAAAGGTCTTGAATTTGTCACAGGGGTTGGAATCCATGCTGGACTTGCAGGAGTTCGCTGGTTCAAAATTCCACAGATTTTTTTAAAAAATTGTTCCCCCCCCCGGGAGGAAAAATGGAATGATGCACCAGAAGACATTTTTTAAAATGGCCCAAGGAAATGTAGGTCACTTAGGGAAAGAAAAATGAACAACAACAACATTTCTGCTAGGTTTCAAATATTCTGATTGTCATACAAGGGTTGCAAGAAAACTTGATGGAAGAATACATGAGAGGATTTTTATTTTATTTGAAATTTGTATGTTGTATGTGTATATACGTTTCATTTAACTCTGTATACTTATTTATTCATTCAGCCATCTAGTTCATGGAAACAACTCTAGGGGTGTACATAGGTAAGAGTTATAACAGACACATCATAGCCACCAAGGAAAATAGCCATTTATGTACAGAAATAAAAATGCAAAACAACATATACAGAAGAACATTACAAATCACTACAGCCTGTTGAAAAAAGCCAAATCTTTGAGGATTTCCTGAAAATCAACAGGATCAAAGCTGTATATACCAGGATTTCCACCTGCTCAACAAATAGGAGACACGAGTCCAGGAGAACACGCAGATTGTGCACTGGGTTTGCTTGGGGTAGTGCAACCACAACCAGAATTCAAGATGTTAAAGACCTGGAGCTGGAAGCTCCATTCACCCAAAGCCACTTGGTCTTCTCAATCCCTGTCAACCCCATTTGGGACTGGCCTTGCACAAAGGATCCAAACAGCTGCAAGACTGTGCCACCCAGCTCCAAGCTCCACAACCAGCCCAAAAGGATACCATGGCTGATGGTATCAAAAGCTGCTGAGAGGTCAAGAAGAACAAGGATGGATGTGCAACTGTTTCTGTACCATAACTGGGCCTGAAACCTTCCCTTCCCTTCCCTTCCCTTCCCTTTTCCTATCCTTTTCCTTTCCTTTTTCCCCTTGCCTCCTGCACCTTGCATCTTCTCCATATATTAATATTTTAAAATACAAAAGATGTATTAAGAACCACAATAAAAAGTCCATCTAAATTAGAAGCCCTGAATAAAAAGATGCATGTCCTCTTCTAAACAATAGCAACCAGGAAGTCAGCGCAGAGCACACTGCTCTATAATGTGGGATCTATCTACACAGAAAAAGCCAAATTACCCATGCTGTCAAATGCTAATACTGGAATCTGCAAAGGGGACTACACTGAAGATCTAAAGGCACAAAGAAGACTGTGCAGAAACAGGCAGACCTGCAAATCATTTGCTCCTAAGATTTGTGGATATGAAGATAAAAAAGTAATAAAAAATAGGCCTCTTAGCTTGATTAGTAGACTTTGCACTGATTTGCCAAAGACCACCCACTATCTGGAGAGCCACTGTTAAATTTATTTCTGGCAAGAACTAGCAAATAAATGTTGCATGGATATGGATACGGATACAGGATAAATAAAAGATGATAGGAAATAATAGAAGTATAATCTTACCTCTTAGCCTATAATAAGCTTGGTGGCTTGCTAAAATTTGCTTCACTGATTCTTGAGGGCAGATCTTCACTCCAGTTGAGATAAAAGAGGATCTCTTGGTTCGATGTTTGGCCATGTCAAATATCCTCCGAATAGTTGACACTTTGGACCTCTTTGCCAAGTTTTCTGACTTTTCAGAGCCTGAATCATCTGCCAGATGTTTGGCTTCATTATGATTAATTTTATTAGGGGGTTCTGTAAGAGGAAAGACACAAAAACACATCATAAAATACAATGCAGAATTATTGTCTGCCAATAAGAGATATTGTAATAATAACAATTAACATTCATCCACAGAATAACAGAGTTGGAAGTGATTGTGGAGGTCTTCTAGTCCAACAATGTGCACAAGCAGGAGACCCTCTACCATTCAAGACAAATGGCTGTTCAAGTAGCTTCCTAAAAGCCTTCAGTGATGGAGCACCCACAGCTTCTGAAGGTAAAGTGTTCCACTGGTCAGTGGAGAGAGACTGGAAGAGGTTAATATCAAAAGAAGAATCTTTCAAGGAGACTCATGTTCACCACTATTATTTGTTATTGCACTGATTCCTCTGTCAACAATACTGAATAACTTGGGCCATGGCTATCAAAGAACAAACATATTTGCCAGGCTATCCCACCTCCTTTACATGGCTGTTCAGCAGCTGTATGGAAAAATATGATCTGAAATAGAAACACTTTTCAACACTGTCTATATAGAGAGCCAAGATATTGTAATAGGGTTTGTCTGGATAAATGTGACATCCTCATCATCAACAGCGGAAAAAATAGTGAAAACTGAAGGAATGAAGGGGTCTTGTGAAAATAATATCAAAGAAGATTACTGCAAATACCTGGAACTATTGAGAGCAGGCAAGAAAATGCAGCAGTAAAAGGGAATAGAGCTAAGTATTACAATATAGCAATATAGAGGAAGGGGGGGCAAACTGTAATGCTAGGTGGGAATGACCTTGAGGGACCAAGTGTAGATATTTTTTCTAAGGGATGGTCAGATAATAGGGAACATAGTCCTTAGCTGCATAGTGGATGGAGCAAGAGACAAAAGACGGACCCTCCCTAAGTTATTAGGCTGTAAAGGTGACAGTGGGAAATTGTACTTTTAGACTTGCAAGATTCTGTTAATGTAGCTTTACAACAGAATTAGCTGACCTGCTCTTGTTTCCTGTCTGCTAAGGTAACAGAAATGGAAAGGTCAGGGGATGGGGGAACAAGAGAAAATGAAGCAACAGAGTGAAAATGTCCATTTGCATGAAATAATGGGAATAACAAGAGAAAGTCTCCAGTTTGTACATTGGGGAAATGTATCTTTAATTTGTTGTTGATGTGGGATGAATTAGGTTACAATTCATGGAAATTCCACTGGAATTGATTTTATGATTCCAACATTTTTTTAAAATGTTTTTAAACTGCTTGTGATTCTAGCATGCTGAGAGAGCCGGGGAGAAGCTTGCAAGTGGATTTCTAAAAGCCAAATATATATGTTACATTTCCTTATTCTGTTTCTCTTTTATTTCCAAAAATAGTTTTATAAAATAATAAAACCTAGCCACAATGGGATAAAATTACTCTTACAGAAAATACAGGAGTTGTCAAAATGTAGTCAGCATTAAATAAGTGTGAATAAATTTATCAAATCTAGATTCCATGCCTAACATAACTTTACAGGACATTGCAATTAATTTATTTTCCTTAAGCTAAGACTAGGAATACTGGAGGTTTTATATTTCACTGAATTGAAAAAATCTTTCTGGATTCCTGAAGATAATAAAAGAACAGCTAAGTACTTATGTTTTAAATGTTTTTCGCTGATGTTTAACAGAATTACAATATTGATTTTAAATGTCAAGGTTCCTCAGAAATAATATGCCTTTCTCCTCTGGCATCTATCTATCTATCTATCTATCTATCTATCTATCTATCTATCTATCTATCTATCTATCTATCTATTCCTCATATACGCTAATTTCACAAATAACCAGGATTAAAAGGAAAAAGAAATGGTGAAATGTATTTGTAAAGCTTTCTAAAGCACAAATAATTATTCTAAGAAACCAACAGTATTTGTAAAATTTGATTGCTGACATCTGACTATAGATGACAACCATAATGGGCAAAAATTGGATTCATCAAGGGAAAAAAATCAATTTTGTTTAAAGATCAAGTACAGTATATAAGGGAATTAGAATATCAGGAAAATCAAGAGCTAAATATTTAGTTGAGCTTTGCAAACTTACACCAGTGTTTTTTCTTCTATAAAATTAAGCTTCTAGCCATGCCATAAACACTAATTATTGTGTCACTTCATATTAGATAGATTAAAAGAAAATAAAAAGGGAAAGATGCTTCATCTTGACAATATGGAAATAACTGAATTGAACTTTAGCCAACAAAGAAAAGGGAATATATTAAAAGTTGTCTTTCAAAATGAGATAATTCATCACCTTAGTTTTTGTACTCCATCCTAAATTTCATTACAAGACTCAAGCAATGTGAAAAAAAGTATGTAAGGGACATTTCAATATGTCATTTAAGCTTTCCTGTCCTGTACTCATGGCAACTTAATTTCAAATCAGTTTAAGAAAAAACAAGTCTGGACTGAGACATTTTGACAACAGCTTGCAAGATATTTAATCCTGACTGCAGGTAGGTCTGTCTGTCTGTCTGTCTGTCTGTCTGTCTGTCTGTCTGTCTGTCTCTGTCTCTGTCTCTGTCTCTCTGTCTCTGTCTCTGTCTCTCTGTCTCTCTCTCTCTCTCTCTCTCTCTCTCTCCCTCCCTATCTTATATGTATCTATCCATCCATCCCTCTCTTGGTCTCTCTGTCTCTCTGTCTCTGTCTCTCTCTGTCCCTCTCTCTCTCTCTCACTAAGATAGGTGAGGTCACGTGACTATGGGATGTTACAAATGGCTGTAAAATTGAGCCAAAAACTGCATATGTAACCTCACAACACGTGGACGGATTCAACTCTAGTTTCAACTGGGAAGCTGTGAGCATTCTAGACCAAAAATGCTAAAGCCAAAAATGCTAGGAAATTTCTGGATGCTTGGCATTTAGAACAAATCAGCCATCAATAGACACATAGAGATTAATCACATTTGCACCCACTTAAAAGAGATAATAAAAAAACTAAGAGGGAAAGAAAAAGAGTGGAATACATCCTCTCCAGCAGCCAATACCCAGATAAGCAGGGATTAACACCAAACAATCAAGCAAAAAACGCTACCCTTATCAATGAATAACCAAGGAGAAAACCATACCCCTACTGACATTGGCAAGGCAAACTACTGTATATAAATAGTGAGCAAACCCCACAGCACTGACAATGTTACCTAGTTGGATAATGAAACGTCTGCAAGCAAACAACCAAGCTCAGAGAGCACTAAGTACTTCACAGGGCAACCTGAGTTACATACAAGAAAATAGTTCTTCTACTGGAAGATTAAAACATCAGAACATACAGCATATACATGCAGAGACAACACCGCCTTTATTTTTTAAAAATCCTTTCTTATTAGATGTTTTGTACATTAAGAACTTATAAAACTTTGCTTAACCTTAGTACTAAAACACCACATCAGGTAGAAGTTTTGCACAAGACGTAAGAAGTTGCTGGTTTGAAACCTTTTTTTAAAATTACTATTTTCTATTTCGCATCTAGCTCATTTTCTCTGGCTAGCTGAAAGCTTTTGGGGGATTTTTTTGTATTTTAAAGTACAGTAAGTGTAGTTACCATTTCACTGTTTTTCCAGTTCCTTAAGGTAAAAGGGGTTCACACTGTGTGAAACTGTTTTACCTCAATTGTCTGGAAAAACGCTGAAATGGTGAGATCTTGCCCTTACATATATATTATTTCAAGCCTTCAACCAGCTACCAGTGGAAAAGAAAGTATTAATTAAAATAAGGGCCTTGTAGGTTTTGAACCAGCAACCCTTTATGTGCTGTGTGGCTTTTTTTAAAAATCACTGCAATATTTGAATGAATGAATTAATGAACCTTTATTGTCAAAGTACAACCATGTATACATTGAGATTGGCTGAGCCTCCCTTCGTGCCCCCACCCCCAACTTACAGTGACACAAACCCTCCATCTTATTACACCATGTGAGCTAATTGCACAACACACTGGCCTCACAAGTCAATTATGCATAAAGTTTATAAAATTATTTCCCGTTCAAGAGCCTAACAGCCCATGGATAAAAGCTGTTCTTCAGCCTGTTGTTACGGCTGGCTATACTCCTATATCTCCTACCCGATGGTAGGAGAGTAAAGAAATACCATCCAGGGTGTGAGTCGTCCCTGAGAATTTTCCTCACTCTTCCAAGGCAGCGAGCCCTGGCGATGTCATCCAGTGGTGTCAGGGGACAGCCCACAATATTTGCCAGTGATTGTTGTTGTTGTTAGCTGCGAAGTCGTGTCCGACCCATCGCGACCCTATGGACAACGTTCCTCCAGGCCTTCCTGTCCTCTACCATCTTCTGGAGTCCATTTAAGCTCACGCCTACTGCTTCAGTGATTCCATCCAGCCACGTCATTCTCTGTCGTCCCCTTCTTCTCTTGCCTTCAACCTTTCCCAGCATTAGGCTCTTCTCCAGTGAGTCCTTCCTTCTCATTAGGTGGCCAAAGTATTTGAGTTTCAGCTTCAGGATCTGGCCTTCTAAAGAGCAGTGATAGCAGGCAGGTGAACTTAGAATAGGTGAGTATAACTTTTGGTTACACTGAAGGGGTGTTTCTTCCTCTGAAAAGCATTTCAACGCACTGCTGGGGTGAGCCTGTTAGGAAGCAAAACAGTCCATCCAAAATGCCACATCATAGAAAAAGACTTTTTTTCAAATTGCTGAAAGAAAATACATCCAGGGATCAAATTTGTACCGGCAGAGGGGTGAGAAAAAGCAGACATGATCTATTTTTGTTTTTGCATTCAAATAATAGTTATGGTCCTGTTCTGGTGATAGAGCAATTAGGCAATACAGATATGCTTATCAAAATCATGATTTTCAACAAAGTAAAAATCTGGTAGTCTATTTTTTTTAAATCAAGCTTTTTAGGTTCATATGTAGAAGTATTGCCAAACCTGGAAACCAGAAAGAGTTTTGAAGTACAGCCATGGAATATGTAGGGCAAAAATGGAGGAAAAAGTAAAATGGACTATTTGGTAAATTTCTAAAATCTGATTCATCACAATGATTAAAACAAACATGAAACAATATCCTGCCATCTATAAGCACAGCATAAGTTCTCTGTCTGGAACTAGGACTTCAGAGAAAGCAGACCTCATAATAATCCCATATCATTTATTCTAATTCAGCATTCCAGAGTGAAGTTGGCTTTTTGCATCAGTATTTTGTAGTTGGAACAAATATAGAGAGACATGATGTTTCTGAGTTGTAGCTCTCAGTGTTCTAGCACTGGTTGGCTTCCTTACTCTGTCTTTCCACATCCAACCTCAGGACAAATGCACGTATCAATGTTGGGTCCAAAATTTCTATCAAGGCATATACAGTCAAAGGCAGGATCTGAAGTACTCATAGAAGTTAATGTATAGAAATGTAAAGTATAGAAAACTCCTATGCTTTTACATTAAAATAAAACTCTACTATGCTTTTACATTAAAATAAAAATTAGTTGGTTTTTGTTGCCTGTTCTCAGTAGAAGAGCCAATGCTTATTCTGACATTCTGTTGCAACACTGTGAGCAACATACATTTCACTCAAATCTGGGCAAACCTTCGCATCTGGAAAGCCTCACTCAACTTAATCCTACCAGTTTAATTTTAGGTCACATTTTTCCAAATGACAAAAATCATACAGAATAAAAATATTCTACAGGATATTAAAAGAGGCAGGATAGAATATTTCCCCTAAAGGAGAAAAGAAGAAACAACTTCTTAAAGGCAAAAAGCAGCCCCAGTCTTCCCACTATAGGAAAAAAAGCCTCCAGTATAATGAGGCCAGTCTTTAGCCATGGAGATTTTGTATCCATTCAGAAAGACTGGACCACTCTATTCATAAACAAAGAGCAGCCAGAAACTCCAGATAAGCAACACAAAAGGCCAGGAGCCAAAATGGACATGATTGGCTCAAACAAAACACATAGGATTTGCATCTCTTCTCTTGCCTATAGAGTCAGCCATGACCATGACCCCTACATCACCCTATAGGAATCTGGCAACAGCCATTAAAATATTAAAGGGCATATTCTTGCACAGGAACAGGCATCTCAATCACAAATCCCCAAGGAATGTATAAAAATCAACTTACTCTCAACCCCATTTTGTCAGCCACCCCAGAAACATGCTGCTGTCACTGAAGATTCTGGCTACCAAATAAACAGAGACCTTCTTTCCTGCAGCCTGCCTCCATTTTATTTCAGCGTCTTTCTCCTGGCATGGAACTGGACCTGTTTTTTCTTCTAACAATATGAGGAATAGCTATTCTTATATGCGTTTCCATTTATTTCTTCCACCAGCAAGCATGCTTCAGGATTATCAAATAATGGATGCATTTTAAGTTCTTTAAGGGTCAGTAGACCTTAAAAAAATAAGTGGTGTACATGGAGCTTGAGGATGGTCATCAAGGAAGGAGCATTAGACCAACCAGAGTTGCTATGTTGGGTGCCCATGTCCAAAGAAAGGGGTTGAAAGACTGTAAGACCTTCCATGCAGAGTCTGACTATTTAGGCCAGTATTTTCAGCAATAGTATCACCCAGATGGAAGGCCAAACACAGACCCCAAAGATCAAGATGCCTGTGAAATTAATTGGGCTTATCATTGTCAAAGTTTGAGGGTTCAAACTTTGGGCTTTCCTAACCTCTGATTATAATGGAAGAAAGGATTTCTCATTCTAACCTTCCCAGTAAAATGAATAATTTCCCACCTCTACTGCTAGAATGGTGGCAAGAGAGAAGGAAGATTTTCTCCCTCTCTGCCCAAGGTTGCCATAACCTTTTGGAAAAATGCATTTCCCAAGGAGAACTGGAACTTTGAGTCTGACACTAAGTGAGTAACTGTAGTAGGCATAGGGAATGGCAGTGAAGGATAGGAGGAAAAGCTGTTGCCAAAGAAACAGTCCGGTGAGTAGGGCTTGAGCCTGGGCCAAGAAACATCTCAGACAAGCCACTCCCTAGTTTGAACAACAATAAGGTGAGGGAAGGTGGAAGCACATTCAGACTTGAAAAACCTGTTACTAGAACTGTTGCAGTAAAAGTAATCCTGGCCTACTGGTTTCTTAGTCTGGTCTTCCTTGTAAGGCTGACATCAGTCTTGCAACTCTCATACTCTCTATCTGAAGAGGCAAAAGATTTCACTTTGCTTAGTAGAGATGACCTCCAGTCCTCAGGGCACACCACTATCTGCTCTGCACCTTGGTGTGGCATTGTTGCAATCCTATCAGCTTGTGGACATATAAATAATTAATTTACAAAATGCCATGATGCAGCTAACACAACAGTTGGCATTGTATTTGCCTCAACCCAGAGTAGTGCATCAGCCTGCAGCACAGCTGGTATTTTGTTGGTAGCTTGCCAGAAAACCTTGGCAAAGACCAATCCCTGAACTTCACAATTCAATATGAACTGCTCAGGATGGGCAGCGGAATTTCCCATAGATCATACTAGGGTGCTTTTTATGCTCAGTTTACTAAAGGAAAGAGCAACTGGAATTGGCAATGGTGACATACAAACAGGCCTTAAACACTCATAGGCAGGAGGCAGGGGGGTAGAATTGCTGAAAAGGATTTGGTGTGGCTTTCTAGAAAACATTTGCTGTCTGCCTGACCTTCAAAGAAGCTTGATTCAAAGTTTTTAAAACTAGGGCTGAATGTGAGAAAGAGAAAAAACAAAACAAAACGTCCCTCCCTTCTAGTGATCAGTGGGGAGTGAGGGAGCTTCCCCAAGTGGGTCCAAGAAAGGGAATAGGTTGTTTAGAGACTGGGCAACTGAGTGGTTGGAGAATTCACTCAGAAGTAAGGTAGCTTTTTTTCCTCTTCAGTTTAAATAAAGTAGCTGGCGTTTCATCTAACAGGAGCTGTGGGGAGGCATATGGAATTTGCCCATGAGTTGAAAAGTAAGTCAATCTCTTCCATCTGTTCTCTTTCTGTAACTGATACCTTGACCATGGAATAATTCAGTTGTGCATCCGAGTATTCCTCCCCCCCGCCCCTGAAGACTTAGTAAGAAGGTGTTGTGATTCAGGGTCAGCCGGTGGGTTCGGCAGTTGGGTCGGACGACTCAGAGGAGGAGGAGGGGGGTATTGAAGAGCTTGCTGATGATGGCCTTGAGGCTCTGCAGAGCCCTCAGCCGGGCCCCTCCCACCTGGTCATGACGGAGACCCAGCTGTGTGAGCCTGACAGCGTGGATGAAGATGACCCACAGCTGGCCCTGTTCAAGGATGCCCGATGCAGGAGGCAGTCAATCAGGAGTAAACAGAGGAAGGCAATGGGGCACCTCGGAAGGAGGCAGAGAGAGGCCACGCCCTGAGCTGTATTTAAGGGGAATGCATGGGAGGGCTGGTTTGCTGAAGGCAACCGCTTGGATAGTTCCTGTTTCATAGTTCCTGTTTCATGGTTGGTGTCTTGTCTTGCTCTGTTTTATGTTAATAAATTTGGCAGGCTTTATTCCAGCCTCTTGCCATTTGTAAAGGGGTTGTCCCTGCTTTTGCTGCAGGGCCGGTAGTAGGCTGGTACAGAACAGAAGGTTCCATTGTGCAATATGTAAACAAAGCTTAATTCTGGCCAGAATCCTGAAACATTATATATTTCAGTTCTTATATACCTAATAGTATGTAATTTTGCCAGTTGTGAGACCAATTTCTCTAACCTCTGTACAAATTAACCCAGAGACAGTTAGTTGTTAGTTCTTGTTGTTAGTTGTTAGTTCTTGTGTGAGAAACCATCCAACTATTGACAGCCCTTTGAAGTAATCCAGACAAGAAGCACCAGCCATGACTGGTAACACAACCTTTATTGTAAGGTTATATTAACAGAATCTTGCAATTTCTCTCCCCCTCATCTTTACAGCCCAGAAACTAGAGAGTCGCTTTTGACACATTTGCCACATCCCCATTCCTTCTGTGAGCTAAGCTGCCTCTGTCATCTGACCCATGCCTAGTCTGTTGCTATTGCTATTCCTCCTCCTCCTCCTTCTGTCTCTTGAGGATATTCTCACAAATCATTATAGTTATAAACTAGAATGGGAAATTGAAAAAAAAATATCCTGGAAGAAGGCAATAGTAAATCACTTCCACAACCCTCTCCACCCAGCATAAACATTTAAAATTCCAGAAGGATAGATGCTTAATTCACAACCTCTTTATCTCTGACATTTAATAAACTAAACTAAGATACTGGTTTTGTTGCATTTCTTATATCTGCATATAACATATTCACTGATCACAATAGTTTTGCCCTTTTATTTAGTTATGTTAATTGGCACAGGCACTTGTCCTATTTTCTACCCATTGAAGACAGCTGTGGAAATATTGTATATTGTCATTACAATTCAGCTGCAGATAGGCAGACGTCTGTCATACTCCAGTGATATTTCATTATCACTTAACATTTACATCCATTTTTTCTTCTTTATATTTCTATACTGAAGTGTTCGCTGTTTCCCAGAGGTACCCCTTTTAGGCATTATGCTTTGCACTATCCGACTTAACATCAAGGTCACCTATTTTCTTTTTACAGTAAAATTGAAAGAAGCAACAGCCCTCAGTGTTAGCATTTTATTAACAGGAGAAAAATGCCAACTTATTATCATTGTCTGCTGCTGAATAATTTTATTGGCTTTTGAATTTGAATGATAGGCTGCTTTCAGCGTAACTTTGGAGCTATCAGAACTTCATATTTCCCCAGACAGACCAGAGAGAAATTAAAATTAGATTTAAAATTAAAGCGTACAAGTACCTGACCACCTCTCCAATTTTCTTCCTGGTATAATGAAACATTTCAGATCTTTCGACTTTTACCTGCACAGACAGGACCATGGGCAACCTGCAGGTTCCCCTAGATAGTTTGGATCACAGTGATCATAATCCCATAGAGCAGGGCTTTTCAACCAATGGTATGCGTACCACCGGTGGTACACTGGCACCTGGCAGGTGGTACATGACTGTCCTAGAGAAGTGGTAGCGGGGGAGGGGAATGAGCTGAAGGGGTGGCAGCACCACACAAGACTGAGTGAGAGATGGCTGGAACTTCAGGGCTGTCAGGGTTCAGCAAAAGCGCCAGGATCAGTGCCGGGCTCCTGCTGATCCTGGCACTTCTGCTGATCCCCGCAGAATCTCTGATCAGCTGGAGCCTGGCACTGATCCTGGTGCTTACAACAGTCACTAAGCGAACTATTGTAACTTGTACCACTTTTAGGATACGGCAATATCCTAAAATATACGAGTACCAGCATTCTCCTAGCAAGGTGTCAAAAACTTGATGACTTCATACTTTATCACTTTTTTCCTCTTTTTTTGGTCAAGTTTTTGACACCTTGTTAGGTGACTGGTGGTACTCAGATATTGCCATATCCTAAAAGTGGTACAATGGGTGAAAAGGTTGAAAAGCCCTGCCATGGAGAACTGGTGAAAATTGCAGTGCAAAATGTGTGAAAGGTATTGAGGTGCCTATTACTGATTTACAGAAAGAAATAATGGTTTCCTCCAGAAATCCTGAACAAAACTGCTCCTTATCCTCAGCCTCAGAACTGCTGGCAACAGGAGCTGTTTAGAGATTGCATGGTGGTACCTGAAGTCCTGGCTAGTCTTGGAAACCATCTTAGACACTGGAGTGGGTGAAGCCATCAACATTAAGCAAGTTAACTGTGAGCCAGTGAACCAATGGACATGCGTCATGTCAGGTACAATGCTTAGAGTGGGTGGAGACACAGTTAGCCAACAGGGCTTCAATTTAGGCCACAGCACTTCTTCAAGGATCAGCAAAGGGGAGAGGATTATGTCAGAATGGCTGAGGTGGTGTGATCAAGAAGAGATTATTTGTTGTATTTTAGGAGAACATGATAAGTTACTCAAACTTTTTATACTTGTAATCAAGACTTGTGGGAAACCATTCTCTATGACGTTCTTTCCTCTCTCTGTACTTATTTTTTTTGTTTATTTTCTAGTTTATTTTTTCCTGAATTTTCCAATTTTTCTTTTTTCAGTTTGTATTAATTTTTAATTTTTTGTAATTTTTAATAAGATTAAGATTACAAAAATAAATTGTAATTAATCAAACAGGAAAGGTTGCTACATGGGGCAGAAAAAAAAAATCAAGTTCTAATTTCCATATTAGATCTATTCAGAAATTACAAAATAGCATTCATGTTTTTGAATTTGTTAAGACTGTTTATCAGGCACGCTGTTATACAAAATGGGAAAGTAAAAAAAAGGTTGGTACTGAAGATCTAAGACAGGGGTCTTCAAACTCGGCCCTTTTATGACTCGTGGACTTCAACTCCCAGATTTCCTCAGCCAGCATGCCTGGCTGAGGAATTCTGGGAGTTGAAGTCCATGAGTCATAAAAGGGCCGAGTTTGAAGATCCCTGATCTAAGATGACATTTGAGAGGCTGCTACCAGATGTTGCAATGTGTGCTTCAGGTCTTACTATGAAAAACCCCAGGGAACATCAAAAACCCTAATATTCCCTGAGAAAAGGAAATATGTTTCTATTGAATGTTGGATTCCCTCTTAAATTGCTAGGAAGGACATACAATGGCTGATTACTGGTATTTGCAAATATAGAATCGGTATATTTTCTCTTTCAAAAATCATTTTTATGGAAACGATTTCAACAGAATAAAACAATACCAACCTTAAGTTGAAAGTAAGAAGAACAAAGAACAGTAAAAGTGAACAAGTGAAAAACAAATAAAAAGAGAGAAGTAGAAAATAAAGACAAAGGAAAAAAGTTACAAAGAAGTGGCTTCCTGTCTTCTTAACAGATTATTTTATCCCCTCTCTAAGGAGCCATCATAATTTCTTTCTTTCCAGAGTTATCTTTTCCAATCTTCAAATCTGAAAATCACAGGTTTATTTTTTTTTCTTTTTCCAGCAAAAAATCTTTAAGGGGTTTCTACTCACTAATAAATGTAACAGTTGATCTTTCACTGTTAGAAATTCTGTTTATTGTATATCCCTATAACCCCACAGATCAAATAAAGTGTACAGCCACCATGGGCCTTGCTGCTTAATGGTTTAACTGTAACAGGAAACACTCCTCAGAAGGTCAAAAAACAAAACAAAACATAGGTATATATCCTGGATTATACCTAGCATACTTACAAACACTGCCATCTACTGACGGAATACTTCTGTAGTTGTTGCAATACAAAATACATTCCAACATGTATTCCAACATCCACTAAACAAACAAGTTCATTTTGCCATCTCTGCTACTTCCAATATCTTTTCCACCATTCCTCCATTGTGGGTATTTTAAAGGGGTCTATGACAATTTGCCGCAGCCAAATCTCCATGGCCAACTCACCATGGCCAAATCACCACAGTACAACTTGTTGTGGGACAAAAGTTACACTAATATCAAAGAAATGATGGAACAGAATCATAAATAAAGGATGAAAAAGGAGGGACAGAATAAAATGTGAATGACAAAAATTTATTTATTTTTATTCATTTTAAATAATTAAGTGGAATTGTTAAATGTTCCCCAGTGAGTTGTCCTATGGCAATTTGGCTGTGGTGATTTGGTTGCGGTGAGTTCTCTCTGGCAAGTTGTCCCATTCTCATTTCAAAGTCATTTTGGTGCAAATAATACCTTTGTAGCAGTAATCGTATACAGGTAGTCCTTGACTTACAACAGTTCATTTAGTGACCATTCAAAGTTACAACAGTACTGAAAAAACTGACTCATGACCATTTTTTACACTTGCAACTGTTGCAGCATCCCCATAGTCATGTGATTAAAAATCACACACTTGGCAACTGACTCATATTTATGACGGTTGCAGTGTCCTGGGGTTGTGTGATCACCTTTTGTGACCATATGAACAAACAAAGTAAATGGGGAAGCCAGATTCACTTAACAACCATGTTACTAACTTAACAACTGCAATGATTCACTTAACAACTGTGGCAAGAAAATTTGTAAAATGGGCAAAATTCACTTAACAAATGTCTTACTTAACAACATGAATTTTGAGCTGAGCTGTAGTTGTAAGTTGAGGATTACCTGTATACAAATAGTCTTCCATTTCTCTTTCCTAATTGTCTATTAATCTCAGCAAAAAAAGTTCAGAATCAGAATATTTTGAAAACATATTACAGGTTGCAAAAAAGGTTCACCTTGGGAGTCTCTCATATTGCATCACATTAATGTTATGTGTGATGTATATGACACTCAAAGAAATAATTGCACATCATGTAAAAGAGCACTGATATGTCTGCAAAAGCCAAGGACAGTGGCAGATGTATTTTATTGGGAATATAAGTTTGCCAGTGAGTTGCAGAGAGCATTAAACTGATCACAGATATAAACGCATATAAAATGATATGAACATATGAGCTCAGATGCTTGGAAAGCAATATCCATCATTCTCTGTATTGCTAGGGAATAAGCAAATTGCTGAATGGAAAATCATTTATTTCTTCCAAAAATTGTACTAGAGCTTTGGGGATCCATCTGATCAATATGCATTAGGATAGGAAGTAAGGGAGTGGATTAAAAATACTTAGATAATTTAGTTCAGCTGATTTATCTTAGGAACCAAGCTCATTTTTCTGAATTATTTCCTTTGTGCCTTTTCCTACATGGTTTAAAAGTCTTTTTCTCCTATTCGCCTCAGAGGCTTTTGGGAACATAGCATTGATCGACTGCAGGAGGGAGGAGGGACAGGGGGAAAAATGAACATGCTTAACATAATTTAGGCATCAAATTGCAGTTTTTTCTGTATGTTCATTGCAAAGTATAATTTAAATTAAACCACATCAGAAGCCTGTAATTCTTTGCAACATTTACCTGAAAATGCAAAATACAACTGGCAATCATGTTTAGCATTATCACATCCTTTCATATTGTTCAGACTGCTTGGAAACTACTATAAATTGACTGATTTAAAACCAAAACACATGTACTCACCCTTACTACAATAAAGATACAAAGAGCATGACCAATAGCAGCATCTTAAATGAACAATTTAGGACACAATCACTCCACTGCAACCTATTAATTTGGATCATTACTGGGTGAAGAACCTTTGGTTTGTGTCATCTCTTGTTCTCTGAAAGGTTTTGTTTCATTTTTGTTTAAGATTTTGTTTTGCAAGATGTGAAGGTAGAAGTATTTTAAAAATACAAATGAAAGAAATTATGTAAATTACTGAATATAATAGACATCCTAAGTTATAGTTCTAGGGATGGAAACCTTTCCATTAATTACATTTCAAGGTCATTCACAGGTGCTTTGTTAGAGAACTCGTTAGATGAATACAATTAATCTGATACAACTCCTGTTAGAAGAATTACATTGTGGATAAAGAATATAATTTGTGGAGAATTATACCTGCATTTAGCATTTGCCTACATTGTAACTTTTAATAGCTGACTTTTAATATGTTTAGTAATAGCAACTTCATCAAAATTACTTTTGGAATATAATTTGTATTTTAAAAAACCTGGTTAATTCTTCCATTATTTCTGAAGTGTGTGAAAAGTGCACAGTTGGAGGACTAGAAGAATCGCATTAGGAACAGAAGTTCTGTTTATGGAATCTAGGGATGTCCAATCTTGACAACTCAAAGACTTGTGGACTGCAATTCTCAGAATTCGCTGGCCAGCATGGATGGCTAGGGAATTCTGGGTGCTGAAGTCCACAGGTTTTAAAATTGCCAACGTTGAACACTCCTGAACTCTAAGAATTGACACTGATTTGATGGCACATAACCAACACCTAACAACAGCAATTTTATTTTATCTGCACATCCAAGGTCAGCATATCGCTAGAGCTGAAGAGGTCATGATCAAGATGTCTCCTGAAACTTCCCTGCACATTACTTTTTAAAACTTGTTAGTAATAATTTTATTTCAGATTACATTAAACAGATAGAACTAATACAAATTATAAAAAAAGAAAAAGTGCAAAGAAAAACAAGAAAAAAATTTAAAAGAGAAAGAAAGAACTTTCTTCTTCAACCTAACAAGTATAAAGGACTTTAACAACTTATCTACATCTCTTAAAATACAACAATCTCTTCACCCCATATATCATCTCATCTCATTCTCTATTAATAAATCTTTAAAGCCTCATCATCCATCCTAATCAGCAAAAGTCCATTAAGGGTTACCAGAAATAACAACATACGTATTATAAACTTGATCTAATAAACCCATCTGAATTTCTTCCTTTGACATTTATATGTTATTTTCTATCTATAAACAAATTCCCCAAACCTCATCAATCAAATCTAGTCAATAAAGATCCAATAAAAATTACCAGATAACAGCATAACCATTTTAACTTTAATCTAATAAATTTAAATTCAACAAATGAGTTCTTTCCCATATAACTTGTCTGTAGACAAAATCTTAAAATATCACCTTCAAAATTACAGTCTGACTTCCAGGTTATAACTAGATGAAAATATGAACCTTTTTTCTAAATAAATCTCTGCAATAATTTTACTCTTTTATGGGCAGATCAGACTAAGAAAATTCTCTATTAGCACATTTAACTTTTATTCTATGGAAAGATACTTCAAAAAGGTTTGTTAAAATTAAAATCAGTGAGACTTGCTTCCGAGAAACTACACCTAGTACTGCTGTTAAACTATTGAAATTCAAATATATTCCAGTGTTAGGGATTATGAATATGGGTGAGAGGGATTATTTATATGTGTGCATGCACTATCAAGCATCAAATGTTTTAAATCATATTTTTAAAATGAGGGAATGATATTTTTTTCCAGCTTATCCCAAAAATCCAGACAAGATGTGACACAAACTGACAAAATTCAGCACTCTTTGTTATATTTTTATAGGCTGTAAAGATATAGATATATACTTTGCTCAGTGTTAAAACATATGCAACACAAGAATTATAAATACAGCCAACCAAAGGCTCTTTGCAAAGAATAAGAACAAAATGATGTTTAAAAATGTTATCCCTCTCTTTTCCCACCCGACTTGATTATACTTCTGCTTTTTTCTAAAACATCTTATTCAACAAATATTTAAAGAAGAATTGTTATTGTTTCATTTTGTGGAGATTAGTCATCCATTCTGTCAAGAAGCTTTAGATATTTATTTATTTTACAGAATGCCAAACAAACACTTACTTTAGTTTTCAGATGAAGGAAAATACTTAGCAATAATATGAGATAATGCTCTGTTTGCCATATGTTCTCAGACAAGAATCTTCCTTCATTAGTTGTAATGATTAACATAAAATTAACCTAATTGCTATAACTATAGTGCTACTAGTGTTGGTATTTATCATTTGTATATTCATTTGTAGCTATGTATGTCACTGTGTTTGTGTGTGTTCTGTAGATCTAAGAAGTTATGAACAATCATGAATGATACTGAAGTACATGAGACCACTTCAAAGCAAGCCATTGAGGCAAAAGGGTTTGTTTTGCAGTTTATGCAGTGTGTAGAAAAATACCAAAGTGGAGACATTTAAGAAAACTGAACAAGGGATGGGCCTCAAAACATGGAATTATTTCACCTGAATTGGATGAGGTGATGATACTGAAGTAGAGTAGTATCTGAAGTATAAGAAGAATACTAAACTAGGACTCATGAAGCTTAGTTAGAAAGGGAATTGGAGCTTAAAATATATGGAGAACAGTTGCAAGAATTGGGTATGTCTAGTTTAAAAAAAAAGGGACGTGGTGGCTCCGTGGGTTAGGACGTTGAGCTTGTCGATCAAATGGTCAGCAGTTTGGCGGGTCAAATCCTGAGTACCGCGTAACAGAGTGAGCGCATGTTACTCGTCCCAGCTTCTGCCAACCTAGCAGTTCGAAAGCATGTAAAAAATGTAAGTAGAAAAATAGGGACCACTACAGTGGGAAGGTAACAGTGTTCTGTGCACCTTTGCCGGTCACATGACCACGGAGACGTCCTTGGACAAGTGCTGGCTCTTTGGCTTTGAAACGGAGATGAGCACCGGCCCCTAGAGTTGGAAACGACTAGCACACATGGGCGGGGGAACCTTTATCTTTACCTTAGTTTTTTAAAAAGAAGGATTAGGGGTGACATGATAACAGTGTTCCAATATCTAAGGGGCAGCAACAAAGATGAAGGGGTCAACCTATTTACCAAAGCATGTGAACACAAAACAAGAAGCAATAGATGGAAACTAATCAAGGAGAGAACTAAACTAATCAACCTGGAACTAAGGAGAAGTTTCCTGACAGTTAGAACAATTCATCAGTGGAACGACTTGCCTCCAGAAGTTGTGGGTGCTCCAACGCTGGAGGTTTTTAAGAAGAGATTGGACAAGTGTTTGTCTGAAATGGTGTAGGGTTTCCTGCTCAATCAGAAGGTTGGACTAGAAGACCTGCAAAGTACCTTCCAACTCTGTTATTCTGTTAGAAAGTCTAAAACTGAATGGGAACTATAGTCCTTTGAACCCATCACAGAGAATATGGCATTGATCATTCCACTAAGCATGGTTCTCCACTTAGCCTAGTCTGAGTTAGGAATAAGGGATGAGGGATAAGTGAGACTGTATTTTTAGTTCAGAAAGTAGAACAATAAAAAGTTGTAAACCCCTGTAATTATTCCAATGTCCAGACTGTCTGGATAAATCCAAACAAGAATAAAGCTCCTTTAAGAAAAGAAAAAGGGCCTCTTTGTGACTGAATTGGTATGGACAATCTGTTGAGTAAATTTATTTTAATTTTTGTAAAATGCCAATTTCACTGCAAAAGCCAGATACCTACAGCCACATTTTGCTTAATGCTTTACGGAAGCATTCATTTTTTTTCCATGCCCGAAAATGTACTTTTAGAATATTATTAAACTATTATATTGATCGAGAAATGAAAGGTAGAACAACAAACAATAGTTTAAGAAGTCAATTTAAGATTTGTGATACTTATGTTTTCCTCACAACAAACATCTTTTACTTACTGATTACATCATTAAACTCATTACAGGAATTAAAAAAGTCAGTAAATTATACTAAATTCCAACTGGAAATCAGACATGGCTACTATTGACCTTATGTTTCTCTTTGATACTGGTATTGTAATAAAAATGTCTTTGGTTCTGATAAATGTATGCATTTATGTATGCTATTTCCTCTCAAATCCTCTGTGTTAATTTGGAGCATGACAACTTCTGTTAACCAGAAATGCTTCATCTAAATGTATACAGCGATTCCAAAATGTAATATTGAAACCTAAGCAAAAAAGTTAGTTAAAGCTAAATTTGACTGATCTTCAGGATAGATAGATATACACAGTGCTTTTTTTGTAAAAGAAAAAGGTGCCGGAACTCACACATGTCATACAACCCGCCTTGCCTACCCTACAAGATTCCATCCCAAAAAGGTGCCGGAACTCTGTTCTGAGTGTTCTATGAGAAAAAAAGCCCTGTATATATATATATTTGCTTTTCCCAAAAAAATCTTTATTACCTCTTTTGGTTTTTGAAATTAATGTCTCTTATTGAAAGTTCTTAACTGAAGTCATTTTTATCAAAAGTAATTGCCTTTATGCATGTTAAAAATTAGCACTCTAAAATGAAGGAATCCTTTCTGTACTTTGTAGACTCAAAACTTTCCTGGGACATTTTTTAAATGAAAAGGATGAAAACAATTATTGATTATATTAAGAATTACAACAGGAAATAGGAATAATCTAGTTCTATTGTAACTACGTCTTGCTTTAAACAAAACATATGCTGCAGTCATATCTTTCTAATTCTACATTAAAAATGTTCCCTCTCCATCACCTGGTTGAAGTACACTTTAATTCACACTTACCTTTGCTTCCTTGAACTTGGAGTGTGAAACAAATTATAAGACACATTAATCCAATTTTGAAAAACATGCTCTTCCCCGCCCCTAAAAAGATATCCTTCACAGTTTTCATGAGTAGTCATGCAGAAAAAAATGAATTAGGAATGACTTAAAAAGAGATTTCCCTTTAAAGTAAGGGAGTAAAATGCCCAAATCTCCTACTAGTTGACTTTTTAGAAAATGTGCCTCCAAATATATATTTTTTACAGTATCCTCTAGTCCATTATATAATAATAGATGTGGAATATTAAGTACTGAGCAAATTCTCAAGCCAACATTTCTAAGCCAAGAGAATGGAAGTGGGACTAGAGTAATAATTCTGAGAGAGTGACCAAGTTTGAACAAGAACAACAAAGCAGTGTCTGTTTCGGGAATAAGCTCTTTATCTGCGACTCAGACATAATCCCTCTTATGGTCCAGCTGAAAGAACTATCTTCATCTTATTAACCTTCTGGAGTGTCATCTGTCAGCCTTTTTTTTAGTAGACCCCAGTAAACAATAAAAGTCTTCTTCTATTGATGATTACCTGCCTTTGGGCATTCAAGCTATGTGGCTTATGTTACTCCGAGAAGCCTTGTCAAATGACAGTGGCAGAAAAGTGTGTTATTGCATGAGAAGGATTCATAGCTAATGAAATCCCTCCAGCAAGGCACTGTGTGTAGCTTTTCAATTTGAAAGCTAGGAAAAGGCTGTCTTAGCATTGTCCAAACAAGAAATGTCATTCCTTGCAGAAAAGCTGTGTAACAATCAACATTTGGTGCCAAATTAGAGAGGGGAGTACAGATGGGATGGTGATTGAAGTAGAAGGGAGATTGACACAGGTTATGCATCAGTTATACCCTGCTCACAGTCACTCATACCCTAGTCATCTCTGTCTTGACCACTCTAATGCACTTTATATGGGGCTATCCTTGAAAAGTATTTGGAAGCTTCAATTGGTTTAAAATGAAATGGCCTGCATAGTTTCATGCAAGTCTAGATTTGCCTGTTACTTCTCTTTTGGATGCTGCATTGGTTGCCAATTTGCTTTCAGGATCAATCTATGGTGATAGTTATCACTTATTATGGCTTGGGGCCAGGTTATTTGGGGGATTCTCTTTTTCCAATTATGTCTACCCAACTGATCAGATCAGATAGGCCCGTTATTTTTATTTGGTTGAAAATGGATTGAACCACTTCCAGAAAATCAGAAAGAAAAAAAAAAGTAGAGTTTCCAATGTCCTACACATTTGGCTTGTTCTGACTAGCCTTCGTGGTTTGAAATTATTTACTGGAAACAAGAAGTGTTACTTGAAGCAAAAATGAAAAGCTTTCGATTCGCCTTTCATTTTATGTTATCCTTTTATAACCTCAAAGAATATCCATTTTAGCTTTCCAAGTAAATATTTTCATTGCAGTTCTGGAAATAAAGAACTTTGCTTTACAGTAACAAATGAATGATGTTGAACAACACAAGTAGATTATTTTTACTTGTACACACTAGAGCAGAGGTCCCCAATCTTTTGGGCACCAGGGACCGGTTCCGTGGAGAAAGTTTTTTCCATGGATCGGAGGGTGCATGGTTTTGTGTGCTGCCTGCATCTCGAGGATGGGGCTTTGCTTGTTTGTGTGGACCGGTTGCTGGCATGCCGTGGCCCGTTACAGGTCCATGAACGGGGGGTTGGAGACTACTAGAGAGTAAAACTAGCACTATAATTATGGGAACTTGTATTGTTTTGTGTCAAGCTCGACAACTACAATGAAACATGCAGATCCCACTCTGAAAAAACATGGACCAAGTTACATATTCTTTGCAGCTTCTGATCTTTTGTATAACATAGGAACTGTCAAGGAGTGTTACCTCGGAAACTACAGTGCATGGATTTTCTAGCAGCACTAAATGTCCTTTTTCAAGATAAATGCTTGTTCTGTCACCAAGACATCCATTATTAGAAGATAATTTAATGAAAAAAGTGAAAAAATATTATCGTAAAAAAAGTATCATAGAAAAGCTCAAAAAGATTTGACTCCCTAATTTAGTAATGCCTAGAAGAACCCAAAGTAAATTTTTGTATGTGTGTGTGTTTGTGTGTGTGTGTGTGTGTTTGTGTAGATGGATGATAGATAGAGCATACAGAGAGATAGTGAACATTAATGTTCATGATTAAAACACAATATTTTCTAATTGAAAAAATACCACCTTTTCCACTGTTGTTACAGGTCATCTGAACTAAGCGAACACAAAATAAAAATAGTTATAATGATGAGTTAAAGAAATGTCAAGTTGTGTGGCTAATTGGCAAATTAACCTGGATATAAAGACCACAGAATTCACCTCAGCTTCCCTGTCATGGGTAAGATTGGACAGTACGCAGTGCTTTTTTTGTAAAAGAAAAAGGTGCCGGAACTCACACGTCATACAACCCACCTTGCCTACCCTACAAGGTTCCATCCAAAAAAGGTGCCGGAACTCCGTTCTGAGCGTTCTATGAGAAAAAAAGCCCTGACAGTACATATGTCTTTTTCAGGTGGGATTTGTACATCAAAAATAATCTGTAAACTTCATGTATTTTGCAATACCACTTTCATTTAATAATAAAAATAAACAAGTAACCAAATGAGATAAACTGCCACTGTGGAAACAAACAAGGCACTTAGCTTCAGCAATGTTGCCAAGGGACAGTAGCCTTTTAAAGTGACTGCTATGACGTTTAATTATGGATTAATGTTAATATATCATAACAGATCTTAAATATAATTATATAATTATGTCAAGTATAATTATGCATTTTTAAAAGGCAAATACTGATTGGCCTGAGATTTGATAGCTTGTGAAGCTTAAAAAGGCAGGACTTTGACTCCTTCATTCAAGTGTATACATGAATGTGCACCAGAGTATTTCGTTTGCTACTATGAAGAATCCAGTAAGTTCTTTGATATAAGATATGTCTGCAAATGGAACAAAGCACGACTGACTGGTGGTGGAGCCATTGGTGTCCCAGTGGTTAGAATGCAGTATTGCAGGAAATCTTTGCCCATGTCCTGGAGTTTGATCCTGACAGAGCTCAAGGTTGACTCAGCTTTCCAGCCTTCTGAGGTCAGTAAGATGAGGGCCCAGATTGTCGGTGGGCAATATAAGATAAGATAATCTTTATTGTCATTTTTACTGTGGGCACAATGGCAGACATAAAAAATGAAATTTAGTTGCAAATATGCAAATAATATGCAAATAATGCTGACATTGTAAACCTCCCAGAGAGTGCTGTGAAGCACTATGGGGAAGTATAGAAATCTAAGTGCTATTCTTCCTCTCCTGATATTTTGAACATTGACTAATTTGGCTCTCCTGCTTTTAGCTCATGGGATTTTCCTACCATACCTGGTAGAATAGGAAGTTGAGGAAAATCATAAGCAGATGTGCCTGTCAAGTTCTTACTTGTTAGTGTTATCCTCAATTTTCAAACATCCAACCTAATTAGATGACCACTATTGGGCCATTAATTTTGTTCCTTCTCTAGTTCCCATTCCAAACTCTTTCCAACTCTGTGCAGTTGAGAGTAGAATCATTGTGGACATATTCATTTGTTGTCACAGTTTGGACAGGCAGATGGATAGAAGACAGATAGAAGAGTAGAGAGATAGTGCCACACAATATAAACACACACAGACCACACCATTTGAAAAATAATCCAAGTTTTGTAAATCAATATATAAGCAAGTCAAAAAAAATGCAACACACACACACACACACACACACACACACACACACACAGACACACACACACAAAGCATTTGCTTTGGGGTTTCAAAATCTGCCTACATCACAGTAATCGCCTCTTGTTCCTGTTTGCAGAAATTTGTCCTTGTGATCTGAAAGCTGAAGAGCAGCAGAAAGCGTCTGCTAAGCATTTCCTCCCTGTCCTACTTGTCTCATTAGATCTGAGCAGAGTTTGTAATTGGAGGTGATGTGAGACTTTGGAAGGGATGCCTGCCATTCAATATTTAGGGACTAAATATTTAGTACTGTTTGATCTTTAGCATATGTTGGCTCCATTGCAAATGTGAGAAGCCAAATGTCACTTGCATGTGTGAAAGATGCCAAACTTACTGGCAAATTTCTGTTAATTGACAAGTATTTATCTTCATTATTTCTTGTCCACACCCTGTTAGACTGATGCTTGAAAATAAACTTAAAGATTTTAAGCAATTGACCTTCTTCCCTCCACCATTTCCAGGGATATTTATTACAGGGAATATATGAAGAAAATCCTTAATGGACATCTAACACAGGGGTGTCAAACTCAATTTCATTGAGGGCCGCATCAGCATTGCAGTTGCCCTCAAGGGGCCAGGTGGGTATGGCCAGGGTGGGCATGGCCTACTGGGTGGGCTTGGCTAGAGTGCGTATGGACTACTGGGTGGGCATGGCCAGCTCTACATCGTTCGCATCAAGGGTGCCTATGGGGGCCTGGGCAGGAGTGGGACAGATCTGAGGGTCTCTGGCAGAAGGAGGGTCTCTGGGCCAGGGCCAAGGCAGCGGGGGCCATTTCCTCACTGTTTCCAGGATGGCTTTGCGGGCCACATGAAACCACTTCATGGGCTGGATCCGGCCCCCAGGCCTTGTGTTTGACATGTCTGATCTAACACCTGGGATGGCTTTGATGGTTGGAGATAACCATCAAAGCCACACTCAGGCTGATCCCTGTCTCCATGCTGCTGGACCATGAAGAATTGTGAAGGACATAGAAGGTATTGTGGAAGTTTATTCAAGTTTTGGTTCATTTCAGAATCAGAAAGTGAATCACACAAACTCTCATATTCATATGGGAAGCTATTCTGAAACTACTGAGAAATCAAAACAGGCATAGGTTTTTAGCTTGAGTCTATTGAAGCAAGAAAACTGCTTAAAGTAAAAAAAAAAAAAGCAAAACCCAAGCAAAACCAAATTTTCCTCTATCCAGTCAAAATTCTCAATTTCTAGGCAACTGGACAATCAGTGACATTTTTCCATGGAGCACCTACTGAGCTATCACAGATATTACAGGAAAATAATATATAAGAGCTATATAAGCTTTCAAGAAATGTTGGCTTTTCCCAAATTACACTTTATTTTATAGGACAGACTATAGCACCCAAGGCAGAGTTCCGAGTATTCTCATATGGATTGATTAAAAACGTCACGCAAGCAAAAAAAAAAAAAAAAAAGGGGGGGGGGGAAATGTAATATATATGGGGTTGCCAGCTAATCTGGAAAAAGAAATATTCTGATCTGCTTTGGTCCTCAGAAACAGAAATTCGTGGGATATTTTTTTTAAAGAACAGCCTGAGTAAAATTTGATCTGCTGATACAAATCAGAGAGTTTCTGGAATGGAATGGAAACGAAACGTGGGAATTCCAAAGTTGGTATGAATCAAAATTAACCTACGTTTATTGAAATGCAGCCCAGAATCTCTGTTGGGTGCTGAAGTTTTTATGCATCAGAATTGTTCATGCTTCACAGAACTGTCTTCCTAGGAAATTATCCTTAGTATTGTTTTCATAACATCCCAAAATAAGTGGTCATAATCTGGTCATAATCAGTTCTACGATCCTCCCTTTTCATTGTCCCAATATGTTGGATTTTTCTTTTATAATATAACATTTGGTGTCATTTTCCATCTTCTGACCTTGCTCACCATAGCTCCTGCTAGTTACGGCTGGACATTGTTCTTGGCTACCATCTGCTGTTCTGTGTGCAGTGATGCAACTTTGCATGGCAATAAAGCCTGGAACGCCTCAGCGTTTGCTATCTTTTAACAATAACAATAACAAAGTAAGCAATAATAAGTTTTTAAGGCAGTACACAAAAAATATACCACCAGAATTTGTTAAAAAATAACATGCAAATATGTATCCAGATATTACAAAAGCATAACATTATTAATTTTATTCATCAGGATTATAAATTTGGTAGTTGCCTCCGTAGCTATTTCTAAATACCATTTGTAGATTAATTATAATGGTGTTCCCTCAGAGGTAAATTCCTAGATGTTGCTGGTCAGGTTAATTTTCAAATAGGTATACATTGAACTATAGGGTTTTATTACTGTAAGGGTAAGTTATCTTCAGCTTGATTGCCCCTTGTGCAATTGAATATTTTCTACAGCTATTTCTAAACACTAAATTATAGGTTTATCATTATTTTTTAAATTGTTCTTGAAAATCTCATATGGGAATTAATTCTTCTATGTCCATAATGCTGTAATTAAAATCCATTTTCCCCACTGAACATTCAGGAGGAAGAATGTTAATGATATGGAAGACCCTGCTTTCTAGAAAACTAGGACTCCTTAGCTCTGTTTTGCATTGACGCTGCCTTTGTATCCTAGCAAATTAGACTGCAGTCTTTCAGAGTACGTGGTTCACATTTCTGATATGAAAATTGCATTTCTTCTATCAAACGTACACAAGGTAGAAGTCTGAAATTTGCTATGTGTAAAGATATTCCTATTATTTAGATACAAAACCTGACTACTGTCTCTCGCCCTACAATAATTTGTAATTAACCAAAGTATTAAAGAAAAACTGTATGACTAGACACCTTTCCTTTCTGTGAACAAATAAAACAGGTGCTGAACTTTTACAGTTGACATGTTGATCAGTGGTTCCTTTCCTTGTTGACATTGCTGAGCACAGGGCCTTCCCCCCCTCTTGTATAATATATTCTGCCTTTAATTAGATTTTGAGCCTCTTGGTAGGGACTGTCTTTTCCTTTTCTGTCATTTGTTTTAGGCACTTTATTTAAAGACGCATATGATTTTTGTCAAATAGATTGCTGGTTAATAAGCATAGAACAATCAGCCTGTGTGTCATTGATAGGAAAAGATGAGATTACACTTATTTGGTGTAACCTTTGAACACACAGATTTGGTGCCTACCAATGCTTGGAGAAGTTGTTACATAAACAGCTAGGGAAGAAAAATTGTGCATGCCACATGTGTGTGTGTATGTATCATGTTTGCAAGTGGTGAATTGAGATGGCCATTTCAGCTGGGGTGACTGGGGGGGTCATTCTCAGAACTATAATTCTAATGCATCTGCAGCGCTCCAAGCAAGCATATACTCTATAATTACATACAATTATGGATTGGGAGGAACATATAGGGATGCAGTTATGCACAGGGAAATAGTTTAAGACTGTAATTTGTATCAAGCCAACCATTCTGTTCACTAGTTCCTCAATTTCCTCCTGGATGGCTCTACTAATATAAATGGCAAATTCATGCTTTATTTTTGCAGTCTAATTAGTTTTTCTCTTCCAAATTCATAACCTCAGTGGCACTGTAACTTGTTCAAAATATGGAGTTTTGAGATTGCAACATCTGTTTCTATAACAGAGGGCAAATGTGATTCATAGAGAATCAGAAATGTCGCATTACAGTCTGTTAAGCGGAATACATTCAGCATCCAATCCGTTTATAGTGCATCAGTCCTTTGGCCCGCCACAATAGCAGCACACATTATGGGATTATTATGAAATGTAACGGAAGGCTGGGCTGCAAAACTATTCCCCTTCCCCTCTTCATTTATTTACTCACTTTATATATCTTTCCCACAAGTTCTGTGATTCCCACTGCTCACACAAACTCTCTAAAGGACATGCTTAGCCGCTTTAAAAAAATGAATATAATGTTTTATTTGTCATATCTCCTTTTGCTCCCAATCTCTTTTCTTGAAAACATTCTCTGAAGATAAACAAAACTGAGATTGTGTTTATCCTCTGCTATGTTTCCTCTTTTTTCTGAAGAATTGTATCTGTAGCTACATGTGGTTAATGCTTTTCAAAGTACAAATAACGCATACAAAAACAGTCTAACCCCATCTCCAGATGGATGAAAATGGAGCTTTTATACAAGTCATTAACTTTAATGCAGATGAAAGACAGTTGCACACATCCCTAAATAGGAAAGTTTCTGAAGGCTGCAGCATTTCTGCACATATTTATCTTCTGGAGCTAAGTTAAAATTCAAAATCATGGAAGGATATTTGGTAGAATCCAAAAAAACTCTCAGGTTTGTATGTTTTAAAATGTCTTCATATTTTTTTTCCCTCTGCAAGAAACTTATTTTGTGGAGTGGACTATCCCCACTGCTTAATCCCATCTCCCCATGTGGCCTACGAATTGTTTCCTTTTGCTGGTGAAGCACAGCCTCCGCCCCTCCCCCTCAAAATGTCAGCCAGCCCCATCTTCACCTTTTGCCTTCTCTTGTCATGTCTTTTGCGTTCTCTTGTCTTTAGGGTGAGGAAAACAACATCTTGACAAGCCACTTTGCAAAGGAAATGGCATGGTTGCCTCTCCGAACAGACGTAGAGGATGAGGAGATGATGGCAAGGCACAAATGCCAGGAGGCAGCATGAGGTGGCACTCTCTGCCAGTTGGAAGCCACTTGGCCAGCAGCTTTAAAGGGAACACTAAAAAAGTGTTTTAGCAACTTTTCTTCTGAAGCAACTGCTGATCAAAGAGTTAATTTGTTCCCCAAGTCTCAGGGAAGTCCTATGTTATTGTGAGGCAGAGGCAAGCAGAGCAAATCTCAGACTGGCAGATCTTAGCCCAGCATATACACTGCATTCTGAAAGTATTCAGACCCCCCCTTCACTTTTGTCAATTTTGTTATGCTGCAGCCTGATTCTACAGTGATTGAAATTCATTTCCCCCCCTCATTACTCTACACTTGGTACCCCATAATGACAATGTGAAAACAGAATTTTAGAAATGTCTGTAAATTTATTAGGAAGAAAAAAAAATATCACATTGGCATAAGTATTCAGGCCCTTGGCAACAAGACTTGAAATTGAGCTCAGGTGCCTCCCATTTCTCTTGATCGTTGCTGACATGTTTCTACCCCTTGACTGGAGTCCACCTGTGGTAAATTAAATTGATTGGAAATGATTTGGAAAGGTGCACACCACTCTATAGAAGGCCTCACAGCTGACAGTGCATACATCAGACATGGCAAACCTGCGACGTCACGTGACATCGTGAGATGTATCAGGACTGTTCCGCCATTGCCAGCAATGGGGTGGGCGTGGCTTCCGGATGATGCGTCCGGCCCGCAGGCCAGCAATTTAACACCCCTGGCATACATGCTGTAGCAGAGCAAAAGCAGGTAAAGGAGCTGCCTGCAGAGCTCAGAGACAGGATTATTGCAAGGCACAGATTATTGCAAGGCTACAAGAACATTTCTGCTGCACTGAACATTCTTAAGAGCACAGGGCCCTCCATCATTCTCAAATGGAAGAGGTTTGGCACAACCAGGACTCTTCCAAGAGCTGGTCACCTGGTCAAACTGAGCAATCAGAGGAGAAAGGCCTTAGTAAAAGAGGTGATCAAGAACCCGATGGCCACTCTGACTGAGCTCCAGAGATCCTGTGTGGAGATGGGACACAGTTCCAGAAGGACAACCAGCACTGCAGCCCTCCGTCGATCTGGGCTTTATGGCAGAGTGGCTAGTCAAAAGTGAAGAGCGCCTGAGTACTTTCTGAATGCACTGTAAACGAAGCCATAGATTTGGTCAAATATAAGCCCATCTGTATTTGTACACGTGGACCACTGCTAACGTGCTGTATGGAAATACCTCCTCCTGAATCAAGGTCTGTCTAGGTCAGTAATAAATATCTAAGCCCTGCCAAGATGAGAAGACTTTTGAAACAGTGATGCAGAAACTGAGAGTCACAGTCTTAGGAATTCTTATATTGAAGTGCCAAGAGTGGGCGTGGTTGAAATCAGCCCTAGGTTGACCCTGAGCCCAAAGTGGGTGGCCTACTCTCCCCTTTCTCAGGCAGTCTCCCTATCATGTGGGTTTTCCCCCTTTCTTGTCATTTGGGCCAGAAAAGGTCTGGGTTTTTTTTTCTTTCCCCTCATCACCATGTATTTTGAGTCAGAAAAGTCTACAGAGTAGTCTGGCTGTCAGCAGTTGCTAGGTCGTTTAGTTCACGCTGTTGCATAGATCTTTTTAACATTTATATTCTATTGTGTTTTACTAATCTAGGTGAAATATTAATATATAGTGCTAGTTCATGTATGATATGCCATACGCCAAGTAAATAAATAATAAATCCCCTTTCCTTCCCGCACAAACCTGTTTAATGTGCCCCATAGAAAATAGGCAGCAGACTGGTGTCACTCCAGTGAATTACCTTAATATATTAGTTGTTTACCATTTACTGTATGCAGTTTTAGCTTTAGTTTTCTATTCCTTCCACACTAGCTGAAAATGCCACTTCAGTGGAGAAACAGGTAAGCATGCAACAGTGGCCACATTGGTTGGTTTAAGCAAACTGGAAGTAATATGAATTTATGTCCTCTAAATATGTTGCTGAGACATCTCCAACATACCATTGGCAAGTTTTATGAAAGAACCTAGATATATTTTGCAGAAAAGAGTTATAAAAAAACATATGAACAATTTCTTTCTGCCTAGGTAGTGAGAACTACCCCAATATACTGTACATGTGCCAAAAGTAGGACAGATTTCCTCCCCCCGAAACTTAATAAACTTTGCAAACATTGTGATCTAGCAGGAAATCAGCTACTCCTATAGGCAAAATCAACAAGATCAGGTGGGCATGTGAATTGACTACATTTCATGAAGCAAGCTGGGTTTTAGTGCACATTTAGTGCTTGACACCCTGTAGTGATTTCAGTTCCATATCTCACAGGGGTTAGTGTATGGAAGTAATATTTCTCTTGACAGCACCGTCACTGACAGCATGATGAGTCCGACAAATTGGTACAGCTAAAATATAATGATGAAAAATGCGATCTCTCTGCCTTTCTCCCAAAAAGGTTTCAGCATCCCTTGCTAATGGACGTGCTCACTGCCTATGAGAAAAAAAATTAGATTTCAACTACTTGTGTGGTGAAGTAAAAATTTCCCTTCAGAATAATTCATTGCCATGCGTTGGACTTACAAATAATAATAAAAAGCATTTTTTTCCTCATGTAATTAGATTTTTTCCCATAATACATTGGGAGATGGCATAATTATTACCCACTGTATTATTATTATTACAAGTGGAAAAATCTGTTACGCAATTTCTTGTAATGGTGAAAGCTGTTCGTAATAGGTACAAAGATGTAGCCATGATAAGAAGCCATCTCGGTAGCTTGATATTAATTTTCTTTCCTTATACTAGAATTTTTATAGTCATTATTGGAGAATAAGATAATACAAGAATAGTTGCAGATTTGTAATGCCTAACAAACAGTGCAATTTATGCCATTTTGTTCTCCCCCCCTCTCTCTTTAGCAACAACAGGGAAACTTTTGCAAGTTATAAGCAATGCCATTTTTGAAAAAAACAAACGCTGTTGAAAGCTGTTACAGAAAGAGCCACATCTAAATTTCAAAACAGGTTTATGTTATTATGCTTAAAATAGTTGGCCTAATTGTTTCTCAAACTATTGGATTTCAGAAATTGCCAAATTTCAATCTACAATATTCACATTAACCTTTGCAGAATGGAGACAATGGATTGTAGTTACTTGTTACCCTGGGGATCATCCTAAATCTAGTGTGTCTAAGATTACGATCCCTTCCTATTGCTGCTCCTGGTATCTTGAGGAATCTTGAAACCATGTCCTATAAAAGTTCTTTCTGCATCAAAAACATGATATTCTCACTGCCAATCCATATGAAAGCTACTTTTTTGATGCTTCCTTCCAGTTAGGCTGAGTTTTCTGATGGTCACATTTGCAGTGTTGCCCTACATTGGAAACCAAGCAATGCATGAAATAACGTAAGACAAATTTCTCCACTTCAGACATTAATTTTATATATAGTTATACTTACATTTCCTATTATTGTAACACAGTTTAAAAATTTTAAACAGTCTGGGAACAAATGTGCATTTAAAGTAGGAGTGATAAAGGAGAAACAACTGGAAAATTAGTAATTACCCTTTTTATATAAAGAGTAGCACTGCACCACAATAAGGTAAAGGTAAAGGTTCCCCCGCACATGCATGCTAGTCGTTTCCGACTCTAGGGGCCGGTGCTCATCTCTGTTTCAAAGCCGAAGAGCCAATGCTTGTCCGAGGACGTCTCCATGGTCATGTGGCCGGCATGACTGGACACCAAAGGTGCACGGAACGCTGTTACCTTCCCACCGTAGTGGTCCCTATTTTTCTACTTGCATTTTTATGTGCTTTCGAACTGCTAGGTTGGCAGAAGCTGGGACGAGTAACAGGCGCTCACTCTGCTACGCGGCACTCGGGATTCGACCCGCCAAACTGCCGACCTTCTGATCGACACAATAGTCTTGGGCTATAATGCCAGTGTCACCTAGCACTGAATGCAAAGGAAATTGCATATATCATCCAACTCGGTGCAATTTAGTGATGTTAGATATGTAGTTTAAGTTTTAATCCTCCTTCCACATCCCTTAGGAAATATAAACTAGGAGGGAAAAAATGACACTAAAGAGGAAACCATTTGCAAAAGATTCTTTGTGACATAATAGGCCACCTAGGGTCACGGAAAAGTGAGGTGGGCAGCTATAGAAATTGAATGAATGAATGAATGAATGAATAAAAATCCTAAAATTGAGCATAACCCCAGGATTCATCTGATTAGATGAATGCATTATGTTGAACTGGGAAAGCAAATAAGGCGGGATTTCTGTTTGGTTTTCTGTGTTTTTATTGTTTTGTCAATGGGTTTAATTTAATTAATTTAATTTAATTTATTGAGATTTTTATACCGCCCTTCTCCCAAGGGGACTCAGGGCGGTTCACAGGGCATAAATATAAATAACAATACAAACATTAAAAAACAATTAAATCAATGCCCAAGTTAAAACCAATAATAAAACAAGCCTATATAAAAAACCCATGTACCCCATCAGGCCAGACCCGCTAGTTCAAATAAATGGGTCTTCAACCCGCGACGGAAGGATCGGAGGTCTGATGCCATCCGGAGCTCTACCGGCAGTTGGTTCCATAACGCCGGAGCACCCACAGAGAAGGCCCTCCCCCTGGGGGCCACCAGTCGACATTCCTTGACAGGAGGCACCCTGAGGAGGCCCTCTCTGTGGGCGCGCACAGGGCGGAGGGGAGTCGACACCGGCAGCAGGTGGTCCTCGAGGTATCGCGGACCCATGCCATGTAGGGACTTAAAGATCATAACCAAAACCTTGAACCTTACCCGGAAGACAACTGGCAACCAATGCAGCTCACGGAGCAAAGGTGTAACATGGGAGTACCGGGAAACTCCCAAGACAACTCTCGCGGCCGCATTCTGTACCAGTTGGAGCCTCCGAGTAGTCTTCAAGGGAAGTCCCATGTAGAGAGCGTTACAGTAGTCTAGGCGAGAGGTCACGAGCGCATGAGTGACCGTACATAAGGCCTCCCGGTCCAGATAGGGTCTCAACTGGCGCACCAGGCGAACCTGGGCGAAAGCCCCCCTAGTCACGGCCACTATGTGATCCTCCAGAGTGAGTCATGAATCTAGGAGGACTCCCAAGTTGCGAGCCCTATCCACAGGGGGTAAAAGCTCACCCCCCATAGAAAGAGGTGGAACATCCCAGGTGTCCCGGGAAGCCGGAATGTACAGCCACTCAGTCTTGTCAGGGTTGAGTTGAAGTCTGTTCCTCCCCATCCAGACCCGAACCGCCTCCAGGCAACGGGACATCACAGCGAGGGCATCACTGGGGTGGTTTGGGGTCAAAATAAAAAGTTGGGTATCATCAGCATATTGATGATACCCAACTCCAAAACCACGAATGATCTCACCCAGCGGTTTCATATAGATGTTGAACAGGAGAGGCGAGAGGACCGACCCCTGAGGAACTCCGCAAGTGAGAGTCCTAGGGGTCGACCTCTGCCCCCCTGCCAACACCGACTGCGAGCGTCCCAGGAGATAGGAGGAGAACCACTGAAAAACCGTGCCTCCCACTCCCAATCCCCTGAGACGCTGCAGCAGGATACCATGGTCGATGGTATCGAAAGCCGCCGAGAGGTCTAATAGGACTAGGACAGAGGAATATCCCCTATCCCGAGCCCTCCAGAGATCATTCACCAGAGCGACCAATGCCGTCTCCGTGCTGTGCCCGGACCTGAAACCCGATTGGTAAGGGTCCAGATAATCCGCTTCATCCAGGACCAGGGGGAGCTGATGCGCCACCACACTCTCAACAACCTTCGCAAGGAAGCGAAGGTTGGAGACTGGACGAAAGTTGTTCAATACAGCTGGGTCCAAGGCAGGCTTCTTGAGGAGAGGTCTCACCACCGCCTCCTTCAAGATGGTGGGGAAATAACCCTCGCTCAAAGAAGCAGATATAACCGCCTGGAGCCAGCCTCGTGTCCTCTCCCTAGCTGCATAAACCAGCCAAGAAGGGCACGGGTCCAATAAACATGTGGTAGAACTCAGCTTCCCCATAATCCTGTCCACTTCATCAGGGGTCACAGAATCAAACTCCTCCCAGATAACATTGACAAGACCGCCCGCGTCCTGATCGCCAGACTCTGCCCAGCTGGAGTCCAAACCGGTCCGAATCCGAGCGATTTTATCCGACAGATGTTGACTAAACTCCTCGGCACGACCCTGCAAGGGATCCTCCCTCACCTCCTGATTAAGAAGGGAGCGAGTCACCCTAAACAAGGCGGCCGGGCGATTATCTGCGGACGCGATGAGGGTGGAGAAGTAATTACACCTCGCCTCCCTCATCGCAGCGAGATAAGACCTAATGTAGGTTCTTAACCGCAATCGGTCGGGTTCAGATCGGCTGGACCTCCAGCAGCTCTCTAGGCCCCGTTTCCGACGCTTCATCTCCCGGAGCTCCGCGGAGAACCATGGAGCTCGCTGGGATCTGCGCCGGGTCAGGGGCCGCAAGGGTACAACCCGGTCGAGTGCCTCAGTGGCTGCCCTTTCCCAGGCTTCCACTAAGGCATCCGCCGAGCTGTGAGCAATGGAGGCAGGTGGGGACCACAGCGACGCTTGGAATCTATCAGGATCCATTAGGCGTCTGGGGCGGTACCATCTAGTTGGCTCCGTACCCCCACGGCGGGGGGTGGCAAAATGGAAGACCAGCCGCAGGAGGTGATGATCGGTCCATGACAGGGGCGTAATAAATGGAAAGCCCCCACCAAGATCATCCAACCACCGTCCAGATAAGAAAATCAGGTCAAGGGTGTGGCCTCCCTCATGAGTTGGCTCAGAAATTACCTGCGTCAGGTCCATGGCCGTCATGGAAGCCATGAACTCCCGAGCAAGCTCAGATGAACCTCCCAGGGATGGTAGGTTGACGTCTCCCAAAACTATAAGTTTGGGGAACTCAACCACCAACCCCGAGAGGATATCGAGCAGCTCGGGCAGGGCTGCCGCTACGCGACTAGGCGAAATGTACACGAGCAGCAAGCCCAGCTGCGCCCCAGAGCCAAATCTCATAAAGAGAGACTCACACCCGACTATCTGAGGAACGGTGGTCTCCCGGGGACATAAGGTCTCCCTAACAATCACCGCCACACCCCCACCCCTACCCTGAGCTCGAGGCTGGTGTAGCACCCGGAAGCCTGGTGGGCAAAGGTCAACCAAAGGGACCCCGCCCTCTGGGCCCAACCAAGTCTCCGTGATGCAAGCCAGGTCCGCATGCTCACCCTCAACTAAATCCCTAACAAGGGGAGCTTTGTTAACCACGGACCTGGCATTCAGGTACACCAGCCTGAGCTCAGGAGGCTGCACATCCTCGCTCCCGGAACCTCGGGAAAGAAGCAGAGGGTCGGAGCGCCCCACCGCTTGCAAATAGCGGAGACGGCGCTCCCGGTAACGATATGGCCCTCTGTCTATCCGCCTGCTGCCATTCCCCGTCGTGGGAATTGGTAACCCCACGACCCGCTCATGAGCCCCGGAGACAACGACCCCTCGTTCTCCCCCCGCGCGGTCAGACCCAAGTCTGGCCTGAACTATGGTTGATTGGCCGCCCCCCAAAGCCAAACAACCCCTATCTCCCACCCCTCTCCCCAACCCCGTAAAAATTTTTGATAAAAACATAATCAGGGGCCTCTTATTACATTTATGTTGACGGCCCCTGCCCCTGTCCAGCCATCTCTCAGAGACCCAAAACTCGGGCCCTTCATCGAGGTTAGAATTTAAAGAGGCGGGTCGCACCCAGGAGAGGGGGCACCCCTGAGGGCGAGCAAGCCCGTGCTAGAATATTGTCGCATATTAGTCCAGCAAGTCCAGAATAGGTAGTCCCGGAGATGATCATGTCCATAGGAGGGTCGAAGGCCAGAAAAGAAAATATCTGGATCCACACCCAGCTACACTGCCACTTAGCTGGGTGCCCCAGTAAACAGGTCCCCCCCGCCCTCTCACGGCAGGTAGTAACTCTGTACCTGGGGATGGTCAAAGATATACTCTGGGTAGGCATGCCCCATAGAGCTCCCACCTCTATGGGGCTGCAGATGTAAAAGTCAGCCACTCTCCCACCATGGCTGGTACCCAGGACCGACCGAATCCAAAGGGGAGAGGGGGAGGCAGACAAAGTTATATATTCAGGCAGAAGAGTAGACGGGCCAAAATGGGCGAAATGGTCTAAAAGCGTCACCGCCGTTAAAACGGTCCAAAAGCGGTGTAAAGACCGCCTGTTGCTCCATTGAAGCGGTCCAAAGACGCCGTTGCCTACACAAGCGGTCCGAGGCAGCACAGGAAACATCATCGCCGCTAGGATAACTCTCAGTCGCCCTCTCCGCCGCCAAAACGGCCCGAGGACGATAGCGTCACTAAAAGCAGCCTGATGCAGTCTGGGGTAAGATGGAAACACCACCGCCAGCGAGAGGGGCCAAGAGCCCGAAAAACATCGCAGCCAATCACTGGCCTCCACAAGCGGCCCAAATAGGCCAGAAAACGCTGATGCCGCCGAAGTGGTCCAAAAGCAGGTCAAATGTTGCCACTCGGGCCTGGAGGCCCCAGGAATGCCACCGCTTAGTGCTGGTCGTTGAGAACGGCCAGAGCCAACTGCTGCCGTCGTCGTCATCGCCGGATGCAGGCCATCTCCGCCGTCGAATGCGGCCCCATGGGACGCCGCTACCAGCGGCAACGCCAACGCCCACGCCTTCGCCGCCATCGCCACCGCCATCGCCGCCACCAAGTCGGACCCACAGGCGTCTCTCTCAGCAACCAGAGGCAGCCCAAAGATGTTAAAGGCAGCCCGAAACGGCCCGGGGAAGCAAGAAACGCCGCCACCGAGCGTGGCCCGAGAAACTGCCGCCGCTATCGCCGCCGCCAAGTCGGACCCACAGGCGTCTCTCTCAGCAACCAGAGGCAGCCCAAAGATGTTAAAGGCGGCCCGAAACGGCCCGGGGAAGCAAAAAAACGCCACCACCGAGCGCGGCCCGAGAAACTGCCGCCAGCGCCGAGGCCGCCGCCCACGCCGCCGCCGCCATCACCGCCACCCAAACGAACCCGCAGGCGTCCTCCTCGTCCTCCTCGCCGACCAGGAACAGCCCGAAAGCACCAAGCAGTCCAACCGGTCCGGAACAGCAGGAAACAATAGGGAACGCCGGAGGCAGCCACGAACAGCTGATAGCAGGAAACAATAGGGAACGCCGGAGGCAGCCACGAACAGCTGAGGGCGGTCCGGAGAAGGCGGCCATGAACAGCTGAGGGCGGCCCGAAAAAGGCAAGCGGCAAGCGGCAAGCGGCAAGCGGCAAGCGGCAGAAGGCAGAAGGCAACAAAGGCGAACAGATGGAAGGGCTCGCAGGCTACCGGCTGTTCTCCGCCCGTTCTCGTCAGCCACTAGCTGCCCGTCCCCCAATCCACATCCCAGACAGCCCAAAGGCTCCTGAGGGGCTCCAAAGGGACGCCTCGTAACTGGAACTCACGGAGCTCACGGAGCTCGAACAAGCACGTCCGCCATCTTCAAGATGATTGTGTTCAGTAGGGCTTCTGGGATGAACAATGTATACCATGGAATATCAAAGGAACATACAGAGGTTTGGCAAGCTTTGAAAGGGCTGCTTTGGTTTGACAATGTTTCAAAAGAAGAACCTCCTCAAAACTGGACTCTTGCTTTTAGAAAGTACACTCTCAGTTTCTTCCGGCATGTTCCAGAACAGCAATCAGCCAGATTGAACTAAAGCACCTTAAAGAGCAAATAACATCATCACTGTAATGCAAAATCCCTCACAGAGGCAAACTCCACTTTATGTAGGGCCTCATACTGGCTGGATTGTAAAATGATGTACTATTCTTGAATATTCAGCTTTGAATTCTGGAATCTTTTCTTAGTATTACCCTTATTTGTATGCTGGTCTGACAGCCGCGGATAGGAAAGTATTACAGAGGGTGTTGAGCACAGCACAAGACATTGTGGGCTGTTCCCTGACACCACTGGATGACATCGCCAGGGCTCGTTGCCTTGGAAGAGTGAGGAAGATTCTCTTTACTCTCCTACCATCCGGTAGGAGATATAGGAGTATAGCCAGCCGTACCAACAGGCTGAAAAATAGCTTTTATCCGTGGGCTGTTAGGCTTTTAAATGGGACATAATCTTATGCAGAATTGACTTGGGAGGCCGGTGTGTGGTGTAGTTGGTTCACATAGTGTGGTGGGATGGAGGGTTTGTTGTCACTGTGTGTTGGGGGGAGAGAGCACGGGGGGAGGCTCAGCTAATCTCGATGTACACATGTTGTACTTTGACAATAAAGGTTTTATTATTTTTATTATTATTATTATTAGTAGTAAAATTATTACAGATAGAACTTTGAATACAGCTGGTGGCCAGATTTCTTAAAAGATGAGTCAGACAATGCAAAGAGATGTAAAGGAGTCAATAATTCAATAAAAATAATCATCCGTAATTTATTTCATTTATTGAATTTTACACTCCACCATCAAATGACTCTCTCTGTAGTTTCTTAGGTATACAATGTAATAAGTAAAACACTGGAAAAACAGCAAAATAAATAACAAGAAAAATGAAAATAATAAATAAACACGACAATACAGTAAATAAAAATATGACCTCTGAGATCATTCCATTGTCATTATGATAGGTCTGGAGTTTTAACAAGACTGGTTTGAACAGAAGATCTCATACGAAACAAACAACTACAATTTTAGAGGCAGAAAAAAGGAGTTAAGAAAACACAACCCCTCATTTGAAAGTATAATGAAAATTGCATGCAAGCATTCCTAGAAGATGGCTGCGTAACAAGAAAACCTAACTTTTCAGGCCTTCCAAGTGTAAAAAGATACACAGTATAAAATGGCAACTGTACATCAGCCTTCTTAGGAAAGATCCATTAAACTCAATCTTGGCTGGCTAAAACTTCACTAAGCCTCTAAATTCATGGATTAAAAGAGTCCAAAGTCTCTTCCAACTCTGTTATTCTGTTATTCATTTATTGGCTCCAACGTCTTTAGGCAAATATGATTATATACTGAGTCCAGAAGCAAGTTCAATGTACATAATTCAATCTTCTTCACCATATCTTTTTTTTTAATTGAAAAGTTTTACAGTACATTTTATCTTTAACAAAACAAAACAAAACCCCTCCCAACCCCCTCCCCTCTACCCCACCCCCTTCCCACTCCCCAACCCTCCCCAACCCCTCCCTCCCTTCCCCCTCCCCCCCCCGACTTCCCAGAGCTAAGTACAGGGTATAAGAATACAAACAATCATAATCTACCTTATGCAAACAATCATAAACTATTAAAACTATCGCACTTTAACTCATATAAATTAACTCCAAACAGTATAAATATCACATCAATAATTATTCAAATGCTGGATAATACTTTTTAGTCCCATATTTACTCCACAGTATCTCTCTGTTGCAAATAGTCTTTCAAATACACTAAAGTCTTTGCCATATCCTCCAAGTTGGGAACTTTTACAGTCCATTCTTCTATAATCGGCAGTTCTTCCTTCTTCCAATATTGCCCTACTAAAAGTCTTACTGCCGTAGTTAAATTCAACATCCGCTTGATATCCACAACAATAATGTCAATAAAAATACCCAATAAAAACAATTACAGACAAAACAAATTTACATCAATCATTAAAAAACCAATTTTCTATTCTTCTTTCCACCTGGTCTTTAATTTTCCATACTAAAACCAAGTTTATACAATCTTTCCTTCTCTTAATGTATTATACAGCTTCAAGTACTATACATTACTTTCCAAACTTAATTTTTTTTATATGTAATCACATCATTTTTATATTTTCATTATTACCTATAAAAGTAGCTTACAAGTTAACTTTCATCTATACTTTTTCCCAAACTCGCAACAGAGCATGTCATAAAATATATACCTTAAACACATTATCCACCTTCTTATCACACAATAGATATACATACCAACCAAATAGCAAATCATAACCTTCAAAATTTCAGTAAGCGCTACTACAATTCTTCCCAATTAAGTTTTCATGATTATCTTAAAATTAAAACAACATAAAATATTACAAAACATAATTATTTTATATAACTCTACATTTGAGGGTGAAAAATATATCCCCTTTTAACAATTTCAATTCCCGTTTACTCTTCTAAAACCACCTTTTATGATCCTTATTGCAATATTATCTCCTTCAGTTCTACAACTAAATCTTCAGGCTCATCTCATTCGTCTAGAAGCAGCACGCCTCCTCCAATTTCTGGCCTCCTCCAGTGACACTGAAATTTGATCCACTCCTGTAACTTTCTCATCTGTCTGCATTGTTCCTTCAGCACCTTGTAGATTCTCTCTGTGTCGTTGAGACTCTCTCTCACCTTTCTTCTTTATAGATTCCAAAAGTGGTATGGGGGCTGCTTTTAAAACATTACTATAAAAATCAAGTGCCTGAATCACCATAGTAAGACGATGCCTCATACCTTCATAGGTCACCACCATACCCACTGGTATCTCCCATCTAAACTTGATATCACGTCGTCTTAGTTCTTGTGCCAAAAAAGCAAATTCCTTCCTTCTACTTAAAATTCTTGGAGGGATCTCTTTTAAAATCAAGACTTCTTGCTCAGTAATTACAAATTCAGTATTGTAGGAGGCTTGAATAACCTCATTTCTAATCACTCTCTTTGTAAAATAAACCACCACATCTCTGGGTAATTTCCTTTGTCTTGCAATCCACGAATTAACATGGAAAATTTTATCTATATCTTCCATTATTTCATCTGCTGGTCGCCCCAGCACCCCTTCCAGAGCCTCAGAAACTATTTTCTTCAAATTTTCTTTAGAATCTTCTTTTAAGCCTCTGATTCTCACGGCAAACTCCATCTGATGATACTGTACCAAGGTCAAATCACAATCAGCTTTCTCCACCACATTTTTGGTTTCTGTCATTTTTACTTCCAATCTAGTATTATTTTGACTGAGATCTTCCACTCTTTCATCCAAATTCTCAATACATATAGCCATGCCTTGAAATGCAGATAAGATGTCTGCTCTTATTTCTGTTAGTTTCTCTGTAATCTTTTCATCCATAACCTCAGCTAGTTTTTCTGTTAACTTCTCCTCCAGCTTTTTATCCATTATCTCAGCAAATTGTTGTAATTGCTTTTCCATAATCTCTTGCATCACATTCTGCAAATCTTTAACTGTAAGGGCTGATGCAAATACGGGTCCAGGGGGCAATAAGGCTTGCAACGAAGACTGCTGCACCAGAGCAGGAACTTTAGGAGATGTAGCCGCCATTTTCACCCACTATTGTCTGCTACGCACTTCCACTTATAAGCTCAGCAAAGTCCATTGAGTTAAAGATCAAAAGACCACTTTCACCTGAATCTCCTGTATCACTCTGCCTGCATCCTCATTCTCCAAAGTTCTTTCTTGCTAGCAGGGATGGTTGCGGATGCCCTGTTCTGCTCCAAAAAGCCCGGAGCACAAGCGCCTCGCAGTCCGGAGCATGCCCAGGCTTCGGGGGGGGGGCTCAATCCTTCATCTGCCAAAACTTTAAGTTCTGGCAGCCCTGGAGAGCTCTACCCCTACCTAGGTGCTCGCCCCCTCCTCTTCTCCCGAGGAGGGGGCTTCCGAGCCACCGAAACAGCTGATCGGCGCTGTTTTCAGCGGCTCTACGGAGCTGCGGGGCTGACAGCCTAAGAATGGCTGCCTCCGGCGACGCCTTGCCATCCGGAAGTCCTAGCATATCTTAAAACATCTGCTGACGCCTCTTCCAATAAGGAACCCATTGGGTTCTGTTTGTGTCACTAACATTAGATGGGTCCCATCAGTCCAGAGTACTTCAGAAATCATGGCTGCAGAGTCGGTAGCAAAAATCCACTGAGATTTTGAGCAAGCTTTGTCTTCATCTATTTTTTTCCCTCCAAATACCTTCACCTTTAAGTGTAAAGATACCTTCACATTTAAAACCTTAAGAAAGCAGATTTTTTTTGAGTCTACTATATGTAACTTATTAAAGTGCTTTTAGCACCATTAAGCCCACTTAATGGTGTGGCCAATGAATAGAAATATCACTGGGATGGGAAGGAATTAAAGATTTGGATATTTTTTGTTTGGGGAGGGGAGGTTAAAGAGAAAAACCATGTTAAGTTTTTGCAGAAAACTCTATTCAAAGGAGAGAGACCATCCTTTCTGATCTGCTTGAGTATAATATGCGAATAAAGCGTAACATGTCTCAGCCATGCAAGCACACACCTATTTATGTGCAGTCTGTTTCAAAGAGTGGTGTTTTGCTGTGTTTCACAGGCCACTGCTATAGCGTTTTGCTAAGTGCCAGTTGCATCAATGGTGTAAGTTGCCCACAATCAAGAAGGGCAACCATATATAATGTGCAAGATGGGCAACCATATATAAAATATTTACTGGAGGAGCCGGTCTAATGGAACACCCGGTCTACCCAAATATGGGACAAAGCAATTTACTATTGCTGTTTTGCCTTTCCAGCCCCAACCTAGGAGCCTTCACTATTGCGACAAACTATTTCTGTCTTAAATTTTACTGACAAAGAATTAAAGGGAGACTAGTATAGCTATTTTGAGCTATTTAGCTCTCATCAGCTAGCCATACCCTTCTGAGATTCGAACCTGGGCAGATTGTATGTTGGGCAGCTGTATTAACCTCTAAGCCTCAGGTTCTCCTCGCTTTGTCAGCTGAACCAGGGATGATAGATTAAATGTTTACCGGAGGAGCCAGTCTAACGGAACACCAGTTCTTTCACACAGAGAATGTGTATGAGGTACTTTGGAGAGCTCTAGAGAATGAAAAGGGAATACAGGTAGTCCTCAACTTACAACCAAAATGGAGCCCAAAATTTTCATTGTTAAACAAGACAGTTGTTAAATAAATTCTGCCCCACTTTATGACCTTTCCTGCCAACACTTATTAAGAGAATCACTGGAGTTAAGCTACTAACACAATTGCTCAGTGAATCTCTCTTCCCCATTGACTTTGCTTGTCGGAAGGAGATCACATGACCCCGGGACACAGCAACCGTCATAAACATGAGCAAGTTGCCAAGTGTCCAAATTTTGATCTGTGTGGATGCTGCAATGGTCACAAGTGTGAAAAATGGTCATGTCACTTTTTACAGTGCTGTTGTAAGTTCAAATGGTCACTAAATGAACTGTTGTAAGTTGAGGACAACCTGTATAGCAGTGATGCTTCATTAAACATTCTGATCTCCTAGCCAGCAATCCACAATTCATTTACCAGCAAAGTAGAAACAAATCACAGTAGTATTCAGGTGGAATAAGAAACATATACCATGCGTCAGACCTAATTGGCCAGTCAACTTTGGGAATTTTCAGAGGATTTATTTTAGTGAAGGCTAGTCCGCGAAAGCAAATGAGGCTCTTGGCGGTGTCATCTTCTAATTGCTTTTTTACCACCAGATTAGAAACAGCATTATCTCATAAGACAAGACCTTCCTCAGAGCCACAAAGAATTTATTTTCATAAAGGCAAAGGAGCATCTTTAAAAGTGGAGATCATCACAGTTCACGAAGAAAAAATAATGTGGGGATAAGAAAAATGGAAGGAAAATTTGAAAGGTGAGATGGTACATACAGCTAAAGACAAACCCCCCTGGTGCTCCTCAATAGCATTTGACTATAACATCCTGGAGCTTTCCTGATATAAGATACATATACATCTGATGCCAGTTTTATATATTTACGTATTTACATGTGCTTGCCTAGAATCTGAATTGGATGAAATAAATCCATGTTAAAATGTGGTCCTTCATAAAATTGAGGGTTTAAGACAGAAATGGTTGAATTCTCCATTCTCTGGATTCAGCAGTTTTCTTACTTTGATTTACATGCCACTTTTATATTTATGTGGAATATTTAAGTTGGCCAACACAGACTACAAAATGTAGAGTATAGAAGCTACAAAATACAGAAACCAAAGTTAAAACCAAGGCTAAAACAGTTATGAATTAAAGGCCTGGAGGAATCTTTTTTTCATAAAGGCTAAGTAATAAAATTTAGAGTTCAAGTCTTTATGGCAGGAGTAATTTAGAGCGGAATGAAATTGAGCCTAATCCTTTTCTTCCCAGTCAGGATTCTGTACTACAACCCCAGGTTTAAAAACTCCCATTTGGACAGAAGGAAAACTTTTCTATGACTGCTGAACAGGAAGGATATTTATCTATGCCAGTGGTGTATCACACAGGTAAAGATTAGGCTTTCCGTACAGTCCCCCACTGTAGGATTGTAGAGTGGCTTTTGGTGAGATGGTGTTTAAATTTGATTCATAAATAAATAATATTAAGTTGTAAAAAAAGATCCTCATCCTCTGTCACAGGAAGAAGGATGTAGGACATTTTCACAACTCACTGAGAAATCCCATAGAAAATGAAAAGAGGAGCTGTAAATCAAGTCCATCTTACTATCACGCTTCCTTATGAAGCCATTAATCAGATTTCAGGTTTTTGTTGAGGTTTCAAAAGGCAGTGGAAGCAGAAGCAATTAAGGTTGACCAAGTGTCAAGGCTCCATCAGGCAATTCATATCCTGTGAAAAGCCACAAAAGATCCGGGCCCTCATTAAGGAATTTAGACAGACAAGATAAAAGGAATCAAGGAAACACTGTCCCTGGAATTGGTCCAACCAAGGGCCAAGTCAGGCTGCCTTCTGAAGTAGCCTGAAATGCCCATCTCTGCTTTTCCACTTAGGTGCAGTTGAAACAAAGCAGCTTGGACGTTTTAGAGTAGGGGTGTCCAACCTTGCAACTTTAAACCTTCAACTTTAACTTCAACTTCTTCAACTCCCAGAATTCCCCAGCTGGGCTGATTTCTGGGTAAATTTACAAAAGGTTGTAATCTGTATTTTGATTCTTGTTTGCTATCATTTTATTATCTGTCTGGATATTGTTACAAGCACCCTCTCAAACATGTAATGCTTTTCAAGATCAAATATATGTGGCTGAATAAGAAGATGTTTATCATTTTTAGTGCCTTTTAAATATATTTGAGGAGTATCATTTTAGACGATGTTTACATATTCAATATTAGGTGTAATCTTCAACATTCAGAATGCCCAATTCTTTATCCTCACATTTTTTAATTGGTTTTCTTGAAAGTTAGACCTTTGTATGGCAGATACAGCATATGTTTAACGCATGTATCAGTTAGGTGATTTGCAGATTTTCACTAAAGCTAGGAGCTGGATATGAGTTTCAGGAATAGCAAACATTTGTGTGAATTTAATATGCAATAGGAGAAAAAAATCATTTAAAAGGTATGCAGACAGAAAAAAGCAATGCTGTACCATACGACATCTCATTTGCTATTGTGAAATAAATCTGAGGTGAAGCATTTGTTTCATGTATGAGATATTTTTCTAAACTTCTATCCACTTTTATCTTTCACAGATTGCAGTAATTTAGGATTATAGATGTAATGCAAATGGGAAAATTGACATCGCCGGTAATAAAAAAGGAGCCTCAGGTGTGCTATTTATTTTTAAAATAATTTTTATTAAAGAGGTGTTCAACCAAATAAAAACAATACAAATTTTGAAGTGAAGAGAAGAAGAATAGGGGAAAGTAATAAGAAAAACAAATAAGACACAGAAATAGAAAAGTAATTAAAAATGGCTTCCGCTCTTAACTGCAGTTACAGTATAAATATATTTATATTTTAACCACTCTTTTGTTAGGGTTATGACATAGTTTCCTTCTTTCCATAATCTACTTTTTCTAGTCATCAAATCCATAAAACACCAGTTTTTTTCCTTTTTCAGTAAGTCCATAAGTCCCATCGCTGATAAATGTAGTTGTTGCTCTTTCGCTAATCAAGCAAATTAATTTTCTATCTCTATTAGTTCCATCATTTGTGATCCTCAGGCCTGCAGGCAAACCTCCATTTTAGGACCATTTTGAAAAGCTACATGGTGGGCCAGCACCAAAAAGGCCTTTTTCATAGTCTCACCAGATGACAAACCTGAATTGATGGAACCTATAACATGCATTCCCATCCTGGTGGGCTGGGGGGATGTAATGGGAGAGAGATGATCCTTCATAATTAAGTACAAAGAGGGGGTCATGGAACATATGAAAAGTTTATTACCTATGTAGCCAACAATAATAAGCAAGAGAAGAAGAAAAGTAATGGAAAACAGAGAAGCTGCGTGGCATGTGGATGCTGCTTAGCCTAATGCTAATCCAGGGGAAGGCGAACAGCTTATTTCATGATTTACAATAGAAGGCTGGTGAAAGTGCTACTGGAGACATATTCACGGGTGGTTCTTCCATTTTAAGGCTCATATAAATTAGTATAAAGTGAAAGTCTGTAGCAAGATGGTGAGTGCAGATGAGAATGCAGCCAAGGGAGGACGATTATTTGCCCCAGTAAATATTTAATGTGGATGAAACAAATGCTTTATTACAAGGAAATGCTGGACAAAACCTACATTGGCAAGGAAAAGGCAATGCCAGACTTCAAAGCTGTGAAGGATAAGCTAACTATGTTGCTAGGTGTGAATGCCTCTTGTGACCTGAGCCTAAAACTGCTGCTATTCTACCATTCCAAGAACCTTCAAGTTCTCAAGAACATCTCAAAGAACTTGCTTCCTGTTGTGCAGAAGACTAATAAATTCAGGTCATCTCATCTTTGAAGACTGGTTCTTTTACCATTTGTAACCATTTCTTCCCAGGTATTGCAGCGAGAAGAACATTGCCTTTGAGATTCTCCTCATTTTGGATAATACCCTGATTTATCCACCATAGCCGGGCAATTTCCATCTCCAAACGTGAAACTATAACCACCTCAGAACACCACCTCCCTCCTGCAGCCTGTAGACAAGAGGATAGCAACCTTGGACAAAATGCTATCTTCACTGTATGTTTAGGCAGGCAGTTCAGGCAACCACAGTAGACTCTCAGGTGACCTTGTGCCAGTTATGGAAGTCCTACAAGATCTACTATCAAGAACATTGATGCAACCTAGCATGAGATTACTCCTACATAGATGGACAGAGTGTGGAAACATCTGTGTCCTCAGCTTTTTCTTGACTTTTGAGTGTTTGAGGCAATGGAAAGAGAGTCACAGGGCATTATCAGCATCTTGGTTGCTCTCAGCAAGGAGCTTCAGCTCAAGCTGGAAGAGGAGGACTTTGATGAGTTGCTTGCTATATGCACAGTGAAGACCTCACAGAGGTGGAAAGCCAGTGAAAACAAGAGGAAGAGGAAGTGAGTGAACTACTGAAGAGGTTTTAGACCAAGCTGATGGAAGAGCAGTTCAGCTTGATCAAGAAAGGGTGGCCATTGTTCAAGATGCAAGATCCTAACATTGAGCACTTCACCGAGGTGTCTGCAGGTGTCCATGATGCAATTCACTGCTGCAGCATCATCTATGAGGAAAAAAAGAAAGGCCACCACCCAAGGTTCACTGGGTTGTTTCTTCTGGAAGATGGAAAAATGTGTTGTTTCATCTCTGGAGGATGATTCTATGCTATTGCCATAAGGTTATATCATGATGCTGCCACTTATGTAAAATAAGAACTGAACTGCAAGTGGTTTTTATGCTTGTTTGGATTTATAAAGCAAATGGACTTAGGAACATCCTCTCAGAATGTAACCTGTTTGTAAATACAAAAATGTCTGTAGTATATTGCCAGGCTGTCGAGGTCATGATTTAACTGCTAACCAACTTATGTAATGTAAGATGTATGATGTAATGATGGGAATGACTCAGCAGGGTCTGTGTCCCTTTAAGAGCCTACTGTAACTGTGGTGTGTTGGATCCTGCTGTATTAGCATGTGTATGTATATTGTTCCTGGTGTATGATATTGTAGATAGTGTAAGATAAACCACCATTTAATATAGACCACTGTTTACTGTGTTTACTCCTCACGCAATAAGACTGTGCACGCTCTGACACAGGCAATGGCCAAGTGTCAGACAATTGGTTCTCTGAGGATCCAGAGACAATACCTCACCAGTAAGTAAGGGGAATTTAAGCTTTATCATTAACTTTAGAAGACAGATTTAAACAGAGAAGCAAAAGGATAACATAACAAGCAAGATGATAACAAATATCCAGTGGGAAAACAGCAGAGAGATCCCAAAACAGCCAGGTTAATCAACACTCAGCACTAAGCCTGTGTCAAAGCTCATAGTGCAAAGGGCAATAGCAGGGTATTATCAAAATCCCTTGTTTTCATGGTAATGAGATTGCAAGACCTGACCTTGACTAGATGGTGCATCTGATTATCTGGGAAATAAGCAGACAAGCCAGTTGCAACCTAAATAATGTTGAGATTTTTCTACAGCATTGTGAAGATTCTTCCCTTTTGTTTATTTATCAAACAAGAGTGAAAAATAAGCAGCTCAAACATGATCCTAACTCAGAATGAACTCTAAACTTATAGAATCTTCGTATAATGAAGGAGAAGTCAAAAGATATCACTACACTTCTCAAAGTACAATGATGTTTCACAATGCCACTTCACAGAGTGAGAATTCCAATCCTTTCAATATTGACATTGAAATGTTCTTATCCTTGAAGATCTTCTCTAAGTTTATCACTTCCTTCCTTAATCTCTTCTTTACTTTTCTATCATGTTATCTATTTTTATTTTTGATCCTGAAAAACAAAAACTGTGTACTATATTACCATCACTTCTTCACTGTCAACTGTAAATTCACCATAGGCAGGTTGGATGAATTAATGAATAAATTATTTATTACTGCTAAAGGCCAGCAGTATAAATTAGACTACAACAACTGAACATTTGGACAGTAATATAATACATAATTCAACAGAGAAAAGATAAAAGCAATAGGAGATTATATACTGCATCTGAAAAGAGAAAAAATATGGATTACCAGTTTAGATGAGGTCCCCTTATCGGTTTCCAAAGTCTACTGTACATACTACTATATAAAATTTTGTTGTATAATAGATAACAGCAGATTGTTTATCACAAGTAAATTAGTGAGTAGGACTTCATTTGGGTGACCTAGAAAGTTTATTATTGTGTGAGTTTGAATGTGCATGCATATCTCTGTATGTGCATGTTATGCAGAATTGGAGTCTGTATTTATGAGCACTTATGTAGTAATACATTCAGTTCTAATCTCTGGTTTTATATTCCACTTCTCATTGGCCATTTTATCTATATGGGAAATTTCTAGTTGTGGCAAATATAGTAAATTGTTTCTTTTGTCACAATAAAAATAAATTTGAACATATATTAACAATCTATCATGTTATCTGTACATTTTTATGACTGATTCACCAATATTTAGCATCCTAGTGAAATTTTATACTTGTTATTCAAAAGTAAATTCCACTGAATTCAGTGGAAATTACTAACAGGAATGTGAATGTGGAACTTTAGCTTTAAAACGTACTGTTTAAAGGAAGTGCAAAGACTTTGACTGCAATAACATGGGTGAGTTGGGAAGTCAGCATGAAAATAAATTAAAAAAGGAAAGGAAAGGAAAGGAAAGGAAAGGAAAGGAAAGGAAAGGAAAGGAAAGGAAAGGAAAGGAAAGGAAAGGAAAGGAAAGGAAAGGAAAGGAAAGGAAAGGAAAGGAAAGGAAAGACTGTTGGTTGATTCGCTGACCCACAAACTTGCCAAACTTGCTATATTGCTATATTTTGGTGGCCTTACACAAAATTCATGAGGAAATAGGAGTGTGGACATTTGCAATTAAGACTTACTTGTGTAGAAAAGTTTACTTAGCTAGCTTAGATAACTTGTATGTAACAGAGAAAATATTGCACTCTAAATTCCTTCCCATCGCATGCTTATAAACAAGTTATTTAGCAAGCTTTGTGCATTGTATCATTGTACTGTACAATAAATCATTCTCACCTTTGAACCCTTTATCTGTATTGCTGCTTGATACAATTAAGATAATGAAGACAATATGAGCAACGCAATCTAACATTTGCTAAGAAGTGGGGAAAACCACTTCATAATCATCAAGTATCTTAATTATGATCAAAGACCAGTACATAACTCCATATCAATCAGCTGGCTGTGCATTTTGCATATGATCTAGAAAAAATAGCTGTGTTTAGAGTAACAGAATCATGAATATCAGGGAATAAGAATTTTAAATAAACTGAATGAAAATGACCAGGAAATTTGTTTAAATGTGGGCTTATGTGCCAGCATGAAAAAAGGATATATGATAAAATGTACAAATATTTAACAGATTTGTGACATGGGCAAAAGTTCATCATTGTATGGGCAAAACTTTAGCCCATACTGGATATCTTTGTTTCTCCCTTCTAATACTTTGGGAGGAGGAAGGACATCAAATCCAGCCATGAAGAACACCCTCCTCTTGTAATATTGTAATATGACTTGGGTATCTAGCACAGGGGTGTCAAACTCAATTTCATTGAGGGCCGCATCAGCATTGCGGTTGCCCTCAAGGGGCTGGGTGGGTATGGCCAGGGTGGGTGTGGCCTACTGGGTGGGCGTGGCTAGACTGTGTATGGCCTACTGGGTGGGTGTGGCCAGCTCTACATTGTTCGCATCAAGGGTGCCTATGGGGGCCTGGGCAGGAGTGGGACAGATCTGAGGGTCTCTGGCAGAAGGAGGGTCTCTGGGCCAGGGCCAAGGCAGTGGGGGCCGTTCCCTCAGTTTCCAGGATGGCTTCGCGGGCCACATTAAACCACTTCGCGGGCCGGATCTGGGCCCCGGGCCTTGTGTTTGACATGTCTGATCTAGCAGATTTAAAAAGAATGAATAAGTTGGGGAGTGCTGGGGGGGGGGAAATGCCAGATCTAACTGGGTATCAATATCTTTAATTTACTGTCTCAACATTACTACTACATGTTTGTACCTAAGTGTGCAAAGTTGGTTTAATAAAAATTCAAAGAGGTCCAATATTTAAAGTTGTCACTAAGAATTTAAGATGTCAGACTTACAAGAACAAAGTATAGTTTGGCCCAATAGAAGAAAATGTACGACCAGTTGATACTCTCAGTTCTACTGATGCTAGCCTAGTGGTGAAGATCTGTGCTTAAGAACACAACAGCAGACTTGGTGTATTTTCCTAAGAAATTTGTGGTAAACTCTTTATTAGAGGACCAGAAAGTGATATATGAGTCTAACTGAGCACCAGATAACAACTGTGCTGAGTCTAGGATCATCATAAAGCAAATAAGCCCATGCTTAGGATACTAAGAGAAGGGGGCATCACTGGTTTCCCCCCCCCACTAGCGATCATGCCTTTAATTCTTTCACTGCCACGTTCAACTTTATTCATTTTTGTGTAGTTGTCCCTATCTGCCAATTTTAATTTAATCAGCATGATTAAAAATGTTTTCTTTGGCATGGAGAATGACCAAAATGTACATGTTTCAAGGTGCCACCAGATGTCACATTTGTTTCTGTCTTGTGGTGTGAAAGTTTCACTTCCATTAAGGACACAATTGTTGGTCTGTAATTAGGGCAACAGTTGGCCTTAATTCTTAATAAATTAATTAAACTCTACATTTAGATGACTGTACTCAGAATGCAGCTGGGGACATAATACAAATTAGATTTTCTATAAAAATGTCCTTGGCAAAAAGTCAACTGTTTAAATTCCCAAATTATTGACAAGATTTTGTATCAAATCATCCTCTGAAATTCTCTGTTAGAGGTAATACCTTATTTAAGAAATCTTGGGCAGAGGGTCAACTGGGTGAAGTTGATAAGAGGTGCTACCAAGCCTTTCCAGGTGTTATGTTTTATACTCCCTGTCCTATTAAAAAAGTATAGAAAGGTGTGGCAAACGTACCAGACACTTTGAACCTTGTCATTAACCCTCCTGTGTGGGTGTTATACAACTACCTGCTAGCCTCAGGGAGTTCATTTATTGCCATTCTTGTGATTTCTGGCAACCTGAAGGAACATGGATTGGTGTAACCTGGTACATTCTATTACATCTACCTAGAAGGGCAGGAAGGCAGAGCATGTTATGGGTCCTATTGATTAGGGATGTAGACCTGGTGGGTCCACAAAAAAGGGACTTCTCAGTAGTGGTCCAATCTTAATGGAACATTCCTCCCAAGATAACATCCTCCCTGTTGCTTTTCTAAAAAGCACTAAAACGTGTTTTTGTCAGCAAGCCTGGACACCACAAATGTAAATGGAGCCAATAAGTGGCTGATTTGATTGCTTTGTTGCAGCCATGGGAATTATGGTGGTGAAGTTCTTTAATGGGTTTTTAATTATATGATGGATTTTTAAAATTTAATAAGATTCCTGGAGTCACCTGTTGTGTAAATTGAGCAGCTATATAAATTTGTTAAATAAATAAATGAATAAGTAAATGAATAAATATTTCTCTATAACTCTTTTCACATTTATTCAATAAAATCCCTTTAAGCATTTCACTTTAGTCTGAAACCTAAAGAACCTATTGGGTGGCAATACATAGGCGTTAATTTAGAAAATTACATTTAAATTAAGCATATTGTGTGCTATAATAGTTAGTCTATCTGATCAACAGGCAAGGTTTTTTTAAGGACTGTTTAAACAAGGAGCCCGCCCACTGTTTTAGATCATTCATTCATTTCTGAGTGAACTAACTTGTTAGGCCCCAGGCAGGGTATTTAAATTTCCTTCCTCAGTTTAGTAATAATTACAAAACATTCCTGTAGCAGCTCTCCAAGGTCCTGAATTCTCTCTTGTCTCCTTCAATTAAAGGAACACATGGATTTGCCAGATGGCTGAAGGTATTTCTTTCCCACTTAGAGGCACTGACAACCAGCAAATGTTTTCCTTTAAAATACACACACACATTAAAACCCCTTGCTTTGTAAGAAAAAAATGGAGAAAAGACCATAACTCTAGCTTTTTACATCAAGTACAAAAGTAAATAATGGTTTATTTGTGGTACTTACTCGTTCCATCCTATAGAGAAATACTGTATAACTTTTTACATTATATTATAATAAACTTACACTCCTAAGGTGCATAAGTGCAACTTTATTTAGAGATACATTCATATCATGTTTATGTATTGCAAATATTTAGGGGAATATAAGTATATAGTTCACAGAGAAGGACAGAGAGACATCCAAAGATTACCTTAAAAGTTAATTTTTTTTCTTTTTAAAAATCTCTATAAGTTCCTATGTCTGTGATACATATGATTTTATACATGCTCATACCCAGTTCTCAACACATTTCTGCTCATTCACAGAATTACCCTCTGGTTCTTTTGGTGGAAATGGCTGTATGTATTTGTTATTTAACCCAAAATAGGATTAGACAAGGTGTTGTTGAATTGTAATTCCCAGCAGGTCACCCAATCAAGATAATGTGACAGGGGCTGGGAGCAACAACTGAAATACCATAGATCAGGGGTGTCAAACTGTTGGCCCATGGGCAGGACCTGTCACGAGGAAACCACACCCACCCCATTGCCGGCAATGGGGAAAAAGTTCCGATACTTCACGTGATGGCATATGACATTGTGAGTTTGACATGTCTGCCATAGATTGTCTACCCCAGTCCATACTACTGGAAAGGCTGTGAAGGAAAAAAAAAGTTGTATAGTACTGCAGGTCCTTTCATTTTTATGAGCAGTTGAAGGAGAGAATTATTGAGTAGGGGTAGATTATAGTGCAAGATAATGCTTCTCATTAACTGAAATTTAATTTTGAATGTATTTTCTGAAATAAAAAGAACAAGGGTAAAAACAAAACAGAATAATAACATGGGGAACAAGCAAATAGAATATATATGGGCAACCACATTTGAAGAAAATTAACTTAACTGTACATCCTTCAAAACTCTTTGCTATTATAATTTTGGTTAATTGGTTAGTACTGCAAGCCATGTAAATAAATTTAACAAGCAAATAAATAATAAATAAATTTCCCATATTTTAAATTCTATTTGTCCATCTAATTAAAATAAATAAAGATTACAATATATAGTACTTTTATAAGAGTCCTCCCCAAACTGAAGGTTTGATTTGCCATCTATGAATTGTATTGATCACTTATGAAATAAAGTTAGGGAAGTCTCAAAAATGTAAAATGTCAACTGTACAGTGTTCAATTGTATTTCTAGGGGACTTCTCAGTTATGTGCAACTTTACAAATATATCTCTTTTACAGGTTCACATCAAAGTAAATAAGAGGTTCCCCCCCCAAAAACGTTGCCTCATCAATTGTGCTGTGCAAGAAAACTCAATCCTGTGCAAATTACTTGAGCAAAAGTATTCTTAGTAGGAATTCTGGCAAAATAACATGGCAATTAAGCTGGGGAAAAGAAGAACCAGATTTAAACTGCAGCCTGTATCCAGAATGGGCAATCAGTGGTTTAAGTGAGTCTCCTCCCACTAAGCCTTCAAGATGGTGAATTAGCTGTGTCGATTATCTTTGATGACCAAGTAAAAAAAACAAATGGATAGTTGAATAAATCAACCCAATGTTCACTCAAAGCACAAATGACCAGGCACAAATTATCTTACTTCGGGCACATTATATGAAGATCTGATTTGCTTTCTGGAGAAGGCTCTAGTGCTGGGAAAATGGAAGACGAACAGCAGAAAGGTGGACAGACACAGGATTTGTGCACCATTGGAGGACCTGAAAGAGTTAGAGGTTAGAGGTTAGAGGCAGATCTTCATAGAGAAAATCTGTCTATGTGGTCACTAAGAGTTGATACTGACTTGATGGCATATAATCAACCAACCAACCAACCAACCAACCAACCAACCAATCAAATGATTACATGGGTGGCTTCTGCCAAACTCAAACTGGAGAACACCATAAATCAATTCCTTATGGATTTGTATTGAGGCAGCTTCTGGAAGGCTAAGGATAGCAGCTTGGAAATCTCTTCATCTGCTTTGGTAGGAGACCTTTTGTGAAGGCTGAACCAAAGACAATTTGTTAGGTCAGTGGCTCAATTTTTTTTATTTCCTTTGTGAGATTTAGTAGCCACCCAACTCCAGAATGGCTCTGGGTAGCTTTATCCTTAAAATAGAAAAATGCAAGAAACATGGTGTTCTCTGGGAGTTGAAAGACAATGTATCTGACAGAGTCTCACTGAGGAAGGTTGATTTAAGAAGTGGTGGATATTTGACCCCCCCCTGACAATACCCAATTTCACCCATAAAACCTTATAAAGGTACCTTTGATTGAGAGGACATGAGACAGAAATATGCTTAAAATAACTCCATTTGCTGCCTCCTGTTTGCTCATACTTTTTTTTAAAAAAATCCCATTTATATCCTGCCCTTCTCCGAAGACTCAGGGCGGCTTACAATCTAAGAAGCACAAATCAATGTGCTTAGCAATAGCCTTCATTCTACGTATATGCCTGCTTATTAGGGCTTTCGCGCGCCCCCCGTGGCATTTTTACAAAGTCAGCTTATTGCCCCCAACAATCTGGGTCCTCATTTTACCTACGTCGGAAGGATGGAAGGCTGAGTCAACCTTGAGCCTGGTGGGATGCGAACCTGCACTAATTGCAGGCAGATGGTGTTACTTAAGGAGGCATTAGCCCACTGCTCCACCAAGGCTCTTCCTTCTTATCTACTTACCTCGGTGACTTTCCTTCCCTAGAGAGAGGAAAAAAAGCATCTTACAAACAAACTTTTTCTTTCAACTTCTTCTCAGAAATTATTTTAGAAAAAAAGTGCAAAGACAAACCATAACAGTATTAACACAATATACTTGCCTGCTTTAACCCATATTTTTTGGTTGATATGATATGCAGCTAAACTGAATCACAAATGGTCAATTCACAGAACACACCAGGATAAAATACGGTTGGATCATTTGTGGCTTTGTATGGAGAGTGAACAAAGGCATTGAGTCAAAAGAACGAAAGAAATTAAGAGACCCAACTACTTTCTCGGCATTTTATCTCTGCCATAGAATGAGTGAAATTAGATACTGTTACCTGAAGTTTAAAATTTCTTCTATATTGTATCGTGACTGCTAAAAGGAAGAAGTAGAAAGCAAATTGAACTAGAACATGTAGTTCAATTATTTCAATTACCACCTCCTTCTTAAATAACGTCTTTTTTCCTTCTAAGTGATCAGGAATTAATAGCCATTTTTGTCTCAAAATAGCATTAATTATAATACTTTCAGCTACGCCAAGAAAAGAATAAGTGTATAAATTAAATAATTACATATATGTTCCACAAATTTAGTTTTGTGATTTACCTTGCTTTGCAATTTAAAAAATTGGTTGCCTAAGACAATTAATTGCATACTTACTAAACAACCATTTTATTAATGCAATTAAATTTATTTCTCCTCCTTCTCTTTCGCCTTCTCCTTTTCCTTCTCCCCATCCCATATGCTCCAAAGAGTTACCTGATATACAGGTAAGGAGCATTTCATCCTGTAGTATTAATAGAATTTACTGCAGCAAAGATATGTTGGAAAAATCTGGTCCTGGACAAGCAAAGTTTTTACTTTGTCAGTCCTGTATTTTTGAAATGAATGTAGAGCCTGTGTGTAATAGGCTTCCTACTCCTGAAAACTGCTACAAGAGAGGCAAGATTTGAAGCCATCTGCCTTTAGTCACTGTTAATTAAAATTTTCATCATTACAATGATGATGATGAGTTATCTAACTGTGGGACCAATCAGAATAACTCTACCTTAATAATTCTTACATTCTTGGTTAGGATTTGAATTATTAAGTTTTCACCAGTCTTTGACTCTGAACCTAATTGTAGATTCCCCCCCTCTTGGGCTCAGTACTTTCCAATTCTTCGAGAGTGTTTGGAAAAGTCCCTACAGTTTTCTTGTGAAGTTTTCCAGAACTGGTTTGCCATTGCCTTCTTCCTAGGGCTAAGAGACAGTGAGTGGCCCAAGGTCACCTAGTTGGCTTGTGACTAGAACTCATCGTCCTCTGATTTCTAGCCTGATGCCTTAACCACTGAATGATAGTACAGTTGTACCTAATTATCCATAAAATGTTTATTAAATGTACATGCCACCTGACTCCCAGTGACTCTGGGATCAATATTTGATTTTGAGGTTTCAAATATATCCTGGAAAGGAATCTCTTTGGAATTCTGGAGTAGATGAACACAGTTTATTATGAGGGAGTAGAATTCTATTTTAGGAGGCCTTAAGTAGATGGACTTTTTCCATGTTTTTTTATTAGAAAAATCTTCCTTTGCATGTAATATTATGAGCACATCAGGCACATCCTGAATTTTTTTCTACATAGTGGCAACTTATAACCTGCAAATAGCTTTTAGAGTCTTATATTTTCCCACAAGTTAAAATCGTAATCTGCAAATGAAAAAGGACACAATTCATTCTGCACAGAGGTATGTTTCTCAGCCAGTAAGGTAATTCTATCCTTTTTATATCTAATGAATGAATGAATGAATGAATGAATGAATGAATGAATGAATGAATAAATGTTTCCCCTGTCCAGTCACGTCCAATTCTAGTGGGTGTTGCTAATCTCCAATTCTTAGCTGACGGATATATATATATGGATCCTTGGTTTTTCGGGTTTTTCCCCGCGTAGAACTAAAGGTGTGGGCGCAACGTTTCGACGGAGTCCCATCCGTCATCATCAGGCTTTAGCTTCCTTCTTCTGGGAGAAGCATGTGGCTGTTAGTTCCTATTTTTGAAACCCTCGCTCTAGAAAAATCCAACCACAAACCCAAACTCTGGCTCAGATACGTAGATGACACCTTCGTAATCTGGCCACACGGCAAAGAAAAACTGGATGACTTCCTCATACACCTCAATAGCCTACACCCCAAAATACAATTCACCATGGAAACAGAAGCTAACAATCAACTTCCCTTCCTTGATGTCTTAGTCTACAAGAAATCCAACGGCTCCCTAGGACACACTATCTACCATAAAAAACACACACACAAACCGCTATCTGAACGCACTCTCACACCACCACCCAGCACAGATCAACTCCGTAGCCAAGACACTCATCTCCAGAACAAAACACCTAGCTGACAAACAACACCTAAAAACCGAACTACACACTCTCACTAATGTACTAACAGCCAATGGATTCCAAAGAAACACGATTACCAACTTAATCCGAAGAGAGACACCCACAAAAACCCAAGACAGAGAACAAGAAAATGGCAAAGCCCTCCTCCCATACTTAAAAGGGACCACAGACAGAATCAGCAAGGTCCTCCAAAAACACAACATCAAAACAGCATTCTACACAGACAGAAAAATATCCACCATCCTAAGAAACCCCAAGGACATAATTGGGTTAGAAAACCAAGGAGTATACGAAATCCCATGCACCACCTGCCCCACCACATACATCGGACAGACCAACAGAAGAATAAGTGCATGCATTGAAGAGCACAAAAACTCACTCAGAAAGGGAGAACAAACTTCATCCCTGGTCCAACACTTTGAAGCCACGGGACATGAAATTGATTTTAAAAAAACCAAAACTATCGCCAAAATTGAACATTTTAACAACAGAATAATCAGAGAAGCCATTGAGATAGAAAAACGCCCCCACAGCATGAATACACGAGATGATACCTCTCGTCTACCAGCCATTTGGAAACACGCCTTGATTGACAGACGAGGCCCAACCACCAAGAATGATACCAGACCCAAACTCATGATAACATCACATGACATCACCACCACACAACCATTCAAAAAGCAAATCCGAACCCACAACGATAAAGACACACAACCACAAAACAGAAACCTAACCACAGCTGCAACATCAGCCACTTTAAACCCCTCCAAACCACACAATAAGCAAACTGACACCCACTATAAAAACATGGCACCACCACAAACACGAAGCCGAACAAAAGCAGCACAACTCACCAGCTCAGTTCTGGAGCTGGCAGCTGAGACCAGCCCATCCACTCAGAACACCCCCCCACCCAATCAGAACACACCCACCATTCAAAACACACTCCCACCCAATCAGAACACACTTGGTCCCCTACCCAATCAGAGCACACCTCCACAGAACACACCCCCTCTGGCAGTTTAAAAAAATAGGAACTAACAGCCACATGCTTCTCCCAGAAGAAGGAAGCTAAAGCCTGATGATGACGGATGGGACTCCGTCGAAACGTTGCGCCCACACCTTTAGTTCTACGCGGGGAAAAACCCGAAAAACCAAGGATCCACATACAGGCACCCGCGAAAACCTCAGAAAACAAATATTCTAGTCACCCACTAGAATTGGACGTGACTGGACAGGGGAAACATTTATTTATTCATTCATTTTATATATATATATATATATATATCCTCAAACATGGGACAAATCTTTATTTCCTGTTTCGGCCTAACCGAAGGCCATCGACAGGCAGTAGTCACAACACACAAATTTACACAAATATGAGCTGTCACTGTTGTGACTACTGCCTGTCGATCGCCTTCGGTTAGGCCGAAACAGGAAATAAAGATTTGTCCCATGTTTAGGGCCTAGCAAGGTAATCTAAATATTTGACAAGCATTTAATACATATCTCCCTTGCTTCTCAGCTAACAAAGTGAGATAGAGCTTGTGGCCTAGAGGTTAAAACAACCACCTAATGTGCAATCAGCCCAGGTTCGAACAGGGACAGCCCTTCCAAGTAAGAGGTTTCTGCATCAGGCACCCAGTTCTGAGGGAAAAACGGCTTATGGAATTTCATACTTCACAATATTATTTACACAGTCTCAAAAGGAAGCTCTATTTAATTTACTAGAACTTATTTCTAGGCACCTATGGATAGGATGGTAGTTTAAATGAGTCAATTGATCTTGGATAAATATATTATGAAATGTAAAGTACCTTGAGGAAAACTTTTATGGAAGGACTTCATGGGCAGCACTTTTAGATTTTCTTCAGGCCAGGTACCATCTGCTTTTTATTTATGTGGCTGTTTTATTGTGCTTTGGTGATTTATTTTAATTAATTATGGACCTTGTGAAACTTTTCAATTACATTTTCTTTTTACTGGCAACTGAATTTTAACGCCCTCAAGTCTTACTGCTGTTTATCTGTCATGAGGAATGAGAGATATTTGTAAGGTTAGTTTTGCTTTTGGCTTCATTTTTATATAATTTTTATATTTCAAACATGCAGGTTATCTACTCTGAGCCTAAGAATCATCATGGGTGGTAAAGCAACTAACTAGATTAAAAAAACAAATCCAATAAATTGAGAGGAGAACATAAAACTACACCTCTAGCAGAGATGCTGTGCTAAATGGTGTAGAAAAAAACGAACATAACTTTTCCTCCCCCTGTTATAAAACTCATGCAATTAAACTGATAGGAAGAAGAGTCAAGGCAAATGAAAAAAGCAGTGTATCCCTAAAGGCCTTTTCCCATTTGCACGAACCTAGTCTGCCTGATCTCTTCTCTTTTATTTTTCTCCTCATGATGTTGCCTTTATCTTGTTTCTGTCTCATGAGGAAGACAACTTGAAGTGATTCTGTATTAGTATTAAAGCAATAGACTTACCTCCCACACTCCTGTTCTAATATGATTCAATTACAGCCTCAGCCTGTGTAAAATCTATTATATTTTTTATTTTTATTCCGCTTTTATTATTTTTACAAATAACTCAAGGCTGCAAACATATGAATGAACTTTTATTGTCAAAGTGCAACCATGTATACATTGAGATTGGCTGAGTCTCCCTTCGTGCCCAACATACCTTCCTCCTCCTATTTTCCCCACAACAAACCTGTGAGGTGGGTTGGGCTGAGAGAGAGTGACTGGCCCAAAGTCACTCAGTTGGCTTTCATGGCTAAGGCAGGGCTTGAACTCATGGTCTCTGGATTTATAGCCTGGTGCCTTAACCACTACACCAAACTGATTCTCAGTTTTACAGAGTGGGCAGGAAGGGAGAACCACAGAATGGGAAACTTGCCCATGCCAACTTGCCCCACCAACTTACCATGGGACAATTTGCTGCAGGACAATCCAATGTGGGATAACTCAAGAGAGGGACAAGTAAAATTGCAGCTCACCCCAACTTTGAAGACTTCTAACTTGAAAAGGTTCAAACCTAAAGAAACCAAGGCCCCCTGCAATTTACTTGTCCCTCTCTTAAGTTCTCCTGTGTTGAATTGTCCCACAGCAAGTTGTCCCACAGTGAGTTGGCTAGGGTGAGTCAGCCGGGACGAGTCAGCCGGGGTGAATTGTCCTGTACTCGGGGAACCAAGTGACTGGGGTTACTTGGAGCAGAGGCAAGGGAGACAATATGGGGATCAGCAATAGGAATTTTTTTTAAAAAAATGCTGCCATAGTTTTCTGCCAAATCAAATAAGGTAGATAGCGTTTAAATTAGCAGTGAGAAAAGAGCCATATAATCATGATTAATTCTTCTCCAGACATGGTTATATTGGCTGAGAAGTTTTGTATGTTGAAAGCAGTGGTGGGATTCAAATACGCGAACAATTGGTTCTCTGTGTGGATGCCACTTCTGGAAGTCCATTCTGGGCCTGGGCAACAAAAAACGTAGCTACCGGTTCTGCCAAAGTGGTGCAAACTGGCTGAATCCCACCCACTGGCTGAAAGGTAAACACTGGAAGAGTAATCAGATTGGAGAAAATTGGCACAGTGGTGCTTTAATCATCTCAGAGCTCTTCTACGACAATTTCTATCATCTTAACCATTGAGCATGCTGCACCTACAGATGAGAATACATGCTATTACTTATCATTAAATTGCCCTATATGTGCCACAAAATTTGGGGATGAAGTTTAGCTCTGATGACTTGAAAAATAAATTCACTGCAGATGGGTTGTCCTTTGATCTCACAGTATTCTTTACTTAATTTATTTAACCGTATGCCCACTTGCAAACCTTTCACGACACAGAAGCTTCCACGAGGCTGAGAGTTTTATAAAATGAAGCAAGGTGAATCACTGAGAGAGGCAATGGAAAGAAAATGCAAAAGAGAGCAATTATTTCAGATTTGAAAGAGGTGCAGAGCGGCAGAGGAAAACATACATGACAGCCAAAATTTCAGAAATAAAGGTGATTTGTTAAATAACTTTAATCTGGGCAATAAATTCAAGGATAAGGAAAACAGGAAGGGAAGACCATGAGACTGAGTGGAATTACCAAAAATAGCCAAAAGTCCACAAGAGGCTTCCAGTCACAAATAAATTTAGATTATTCTTTTCTCTAATCAAAGAACTTACCGGTAATTTATCCATCTCAACAAGATCGAAATACATACCTTTCATACAGAGGATTTTAAAGGTTAATGAAATTAACTGACTTCAATTCAAGATTCATCTTTAAAATCTGCTGTTTCAAAGTATGTATTTTGATTTTTCTTTTTAGCTGTTTTTTTATTCCAGCAAGAATGAGAAAACGTCCCTTCAGGTTGTTCACATTTTCAACCTACGTTTGAAGTGCATTTATACGTTCTAGATAATTTCTCTGGCATCATGTACCCATCATGCATCATTTTATAAAAATTCTCTTTGAGATCATAACGCGATGTAAATTTCAACCTTGTTAACCACATGCAGCATTTCCCCACTGATCCATCTATACATTCTAACCAAAATTCTTAGCCTACTTCTTCATACATTCTTTAATCCAGAATTCCTCAACTTTGTGGACAAGCTTTGTGGACTGGCTGTGAGAGGGAGAGGGAATGGTTCCACATGAGCGGTTGACAGGCATACGTGCTCGCGCAGCTCCATTTGCACAAGCTGTGTGAAAGCGCACTTGCCACTCACACAAATGGACCACACATGCACACACACTCCTGCTGCTCGCACAAGTGGAGATGTGTGTGCGTCCACAAGTGGGGATGTGCCATTTCCGCAGCCTGGTTGCAAACATCTCACGGTCCACTGATGGGGCATGATCCAGAGGTTGGGGGTCCCTGCTTTAACCTGCTCTTCCTCTGTTTACATTTGTACATTTTGGCAATTAAACATTCACCATCAAGTGCACAATTGTACACTGAATTCTGATTTACTTTTGAAAATTTTATTTTTTAAAAAAGAATCGGGCCAACCTGGACTGATGATAAGGGGTTTTTTAATATGGTTTTAAGGTCTTATTTGGTTGTAGTTGGGGCTATAGATATAGTTTAATTTTAATTTTAATATTTGTATTTTACTTGTATTTTATTGTTGTTAGCCGCCCTGAGTCCTTTGGGAGATAGGGCGGCATATAAGTCCCATTAAATAAATAAATAAATATATCTGCTTACGTCAAAAATCTAAAATGCAAATAAATAATGTTCAAATGTGGAGAGCTCTAATGGCAATAGTAAAATAGCTTCCACACTTGCAGCCTTCATTCACTTTTATAGAACACCTTGATGATCTTACTAGATCACTATCATGCAATGCTTTTTACATTCTCTATTTGTGAAAAGCAAAATAGGAAAAGAAATTTGGACTGACAAAGCATTTTAAGGTCTTTTCTAGACCTCTGTATCCTTAAATAAAACATTCACATTGTAGACTGATCTTTTTATTTTTACATGTAATTAATTATAGTTAAGGGATTACTGAATAATTGTTTGACCATATGATTCTGTCCATACATTGTTCCTGCATGTCAAACCATGAGCTATGGTTTATATATGACTTTGCCTAACTGACCATAGGGGAAAACAAATAGCACTAATCCTTAGCTAATAAGTGGATATATGAAATCAGTCTGTTCTCATTCACAACTCCTTTTTGTAGTCTAACTTTTGTTTAATATGTTGTAAATCATTGTGGTTTGTGGCTTACTGTGTTGTAAACTAAGCCACTTGTGGGCTTTTTTTGACAAATCCTGATTTAATGTGATATCTAAACTCTGAATGATAGTTACTGTTATGGATGAGAAGCTGAAATTAGAAATGACATTTATTCTTTTATAAACAACCAAATGTAAGTAGATTAATAGGAATCACTTCAGTGGAGAGATAACAGTGTTCCGTGCTTCTTTGGCATATAGCCATGCTGGTCACATGACCTTGGAAAATGTCTTCAGACAATGCTGGCACCCTTGGCCGAGAAACAGAGATGAGCACCATGCCATCGAGTTGGACAGACTTATTTCCATGTATTTATTTCCATGGATGTATTTTCAATCTGAATTTTCTTCTGAGTGTTGGATTCTGAATGATTGGATGGGTTAGTGCAGCAAGCTAATCCCAATCAAAATGATGCATGAAACCAGATGCTGCATAATTTTAATAAAAAATAGGTTTACCTGTTCACAAGTAAATCATAGAAATATTGTGCCATTATGGGAAATGTTTTACAGGTTCACTATTAAGTGATTCCATTTAAATGTTAATTAAAGAGTTCTCCTGCACTCAAAGATATGAATTATTTCCATCGTATTTTTATTGTGTTCTGTATTTTAATTAAAGATACCTCATAAAATATTATTTTGCTTTTACTCATTAGTATGGAAGGATTCATCCCTTAATGGTGAATTTGTTGTTCCAGACTTCCCAAAAGCATCAGTAGATGTATAACTTATTTGGCCTTGAAGGAAGAGTCAGAATGATGGAAGATTCAACGTACACTTTACAAAACAAGCTAATAACATCATTTGTTTAGTTCTGGCATTGCTTGTTGTGTGAACCCACTTTCTGTTGTTAGCAAACCATGAGTTATAGCTCATTCAATTGCATGAACCCATCCAATGTGGTTATATTAATTACTGATTACGCAGATTGCCTCTGTGTGAAATGTGTGGATCAAGCCTATGACTGTTCATGTAGCGCAGAGGTCTTAAAACTCATCCCTTTTATGACTCAGGGACTTCAACTCCCAGAATTCCTCAGCCAGGCATGTTGGCTGAGGGATTCTGGGATTTGAAGTCCATAAGTCATAAAAGGAACAAGTTTTAAGACCCCTGATGTAGTGTGTTAAATTGAAATGGTTTTGTAGAGTCCTTAGTACTATCTAAGCCTGGTTGTTGTCTTGCAGAAGTTTCATTACCAAACTAGGTAACATCATCAGTTTTTAAAAGAGTGGGGTTTGCTCTCATTTTATATACTAGTGGCTTGCCCTGTCAGTGTTGATGGGAGTGGTCTTGGTAGTTCTTTGAATAGGCTATTGTTTAATATTAGCTTGTTTTGTCTGAGTTGGTAGTTCCTTGATTGCTTACATAATAATAATAATAATAGTAAAATTGGAAGGGACCTTGGAGGTCATCCAGTCCTATCCCCTGCTCAGGCAGGAAACCCTATACCATTCCGGACAAATGGCTGTCCAGTCACTTCTTAAAGACATTCAGTGTTGGAGCATTCACAGCTTCTGGAGGCAGGTTGTTCCGCTGGTTAATTGTTCTAACTGTCAGGAAGTTTCTCCTTAGTTCTAGGTTGCTTCTCTCCTTGATTAGTTTCTACCTGTTGCTTCTTGTCCTGCCTTCAGGTGCTTTGGAGAATAGCTTGACTCCCTCTTCTTTCTGGCAGTCCCTGAGATATTGGAACACTGCTATCATGTCACCCCTCATCCTTCTCTTCATTAAACTAGACATACCCAATTCCAGTAGCCGTTCCTTATATGTTTTAGCCTCCAGCCCCCTAATCATCTTTGTTGATCTTCTCTGTACTCTTTCTAGAGTCTCAACATCTTTTTTACATTGTGGTGACCAAAACTGGATGCAGTATTCCAATTGTGGTCTTAACAAGGCATTGTAAAGTGGTATTAATATTTCACGTGATCTTGATTCTGTCCCTCTGTTAATGCATCCTAGCACTGTGTTGGCTTTTTTGGTGGCTGCAGCACAGTGCTGCCTCATATTTAAGTGATTGTCCACTAGAACTCCAAGATCCCTCTCACAGTTACTACTATTGAGAAAGGTACCCCCCTATACTATACCTGTACATTTGGTTTTTCTTGCCTAAATATAGAACCTTACTTTTTTCACCACTGAATTTCATTTTGTTAGATAATGCCCCGTGTTCAAGTCTGTCCAGATCCTCCTGTATCTAAAGCCTGTCTTCTGGAGTGTTGGCTATTCCTGCCAGCTTGGTGTCATCTGCAAATTTGATGAGTTCCCCATCTATCCCCTCATCCAATTGAAGATGTTGAAAAGCACTGGGCCCAGAACAGAGCCCTGGGTCACCCCACTACACACTTCCCTCCATGTAGTTGTGATTCCGTTGAGGACCACACACTGACTACAGCTGGTCAACCAGCTATGAATCCATCTGGTGGTGATGCTATCTAACCCACATTTTTCTATCTTATCAAGTAGTAGGTTGTGATCTACTTTATCAAATGCCTTACTGAAATCCAAGTAAATTATATCCACAGCATTCCTCTAATCCACTAATTTTGTCACTTGGTCAAAGAATGCAATAAGATTTGTCTGGCATGATCTGTTTTTGACAAACCCATGTTGGCTTTTAGTAATGACTGTTTGCCTCTAGGTGCTTGCTGATTCATTGTTTGATTATCTTTAACACAATCTTCCCAGGTATTGAGGTCAGGCTGATAGGTCTGTAATTTCCTGGATCCATTTTTTCCCCATTTTTGAAGATGGGAACTACATCAGCTCTTTTCCAGTCCTCTGGTAGTTCCCCAGTGCTCCAGGATCTTTGAAAAATATAGTTCAGTGGTTCTGAAATCACATCTGCCAGTTCCTTGAGAACCTTGGGGTGTAATCCATCTGGTCCTGGTGATTTGAACTCGTCTAGGCTGGACAGGTGCTCACTTACCATTTTCTTGCCTATCTTAACTTGCGTTTCTATTCTGTTTTTTATGGCACTGGATTTGGTAGGTTGGACTGTTTTTTCCCTTTGTGTAAAGACAGATGCAAAAAACGAATTAAATAGTTCTGCTTTCTCCCTGTTGCTTGTCACCTTGCCACTTTCCCCCACATCTTGATGGCTGTTCTGCTGTTGATCTTGGTGTTAATCTCTGCTCATCTGGGTGTTTTGGTCATTTTGTTTCCTTTTTGGCTTTTTTATTGTCTCTTTTGAATGGTATGTAGATGTTATTTATCTCTATGCCTGTAGATCAGACATGTCAAACTTGCGATGTGACATCACGCAACGTATCGGGACTGTTTTGCCATTGCTGGCAATGGGTGGGTGTGGCTTCTGCATGATGCGTCCGGCCTGCAGGTCAGCAGTTTGACACCCCTGCTGTAGATAGTCAGTTTGTCAGATTACCAGGCTTCCAGGAATTCTCTGATGGTCTAGGATGCTCACGGTTTCCTAGTTGGATAACAACAACAACAACAAGGTTGAAAGGGACCTTGGAGGTCTTCTAGTCCAACCCCCTGCTCAGGCAGGAAACCTTATACCATTTCAGGCAAATGGCTGTCCAGTCTCTTCTTAAAAACTTCCAGTGTTGGAGCATTCACAGCTTCTGGAGGCAGGTTGTTCCACTGGTTAATTGTTCTAACTGTCAGGAAGTTTCTTCTTAGTTCTAGGTTGCTTCTCTCCTTGATTAGTTTCCATCCGTTGTTTCTTGTCCTGCTTTCAGGTGCTTTGGAGAATAGCTTGACTCCCTCTTCTTTGTGGCGGCCCCTGAGATATTGGAACACTGCTATCATGTCCCCCACTCGTCCTTCTCTTCATTAAACTAGACATACCCAATTCCAGCAACCATTCCTTGGCTAAATCATTCTGCTTTCTCCCTGTTGCTTGTCATTTTCTTACCATTTTCTCCCACTAATGGACCAATCATTTCCTTGACTTTTTTCTTCTTTTTTACATGTTGAAAGAAGCTTTTTTGTTATTTTTTACTTTTGACACAAGCCTTAGTTCATTTTGAGCCTTAGTTTTCCTCACTTCATCTTTGCAGGCTTGGGCTATTTGCTGATATTCTACTTTTTATACTTGTCCTTTTTATCTTTCAATTTATCAGAGAGCTCTTTATGGAGCCATGCTGGTTTCTTTTGAGGGCTGTTATTTTTCTTCTTTGTTGGTATTGTGCTACACTGGGCTTTGATTATCTCACTTTTCAAAATTTGCCAGGCTTCTTGAGTTGTTTTCCGCTTGAGGATTCTCATCAATGGAATGCTTTCCAAGCTCTCTTAAAGTCCAAGACTCTAGTTTGACTGTGTTCTATCTTGCAGAATGTTGAATTCCAATATAGCATGATCCCTCCCCCGCAAGGTTCCTGTGGCTTCAACATCTTCTATCATTTCATCTCTGTTAGTGAGAATTAGGTCCAATATGGCTGATCCCCTAGTCCCCTTCTGTACTTTTTGGGAGTTGTCTTCTAGGTCTGTCCATATGTTCTGAAATTAAGTAATTTTTATCATGTCTTTGAAATGTTAGTTGGTGTTCATCCCTGTTTTCTGCCTGCTGCATACCTTACACTGTATGTTGTAAATAACTCCTCTTTTTTTCTTCTGGGGCTACTGTAAAAAGACACACTTAGGATGTTTTGGAAGACTTTAGTTGGTTTGTGTGCTAGGTGATGCCATGTGGTTGTAATAGTGTATTGGTGGCTTCTGAGATATTTTGCTGTATTTTGTGTTATACATGTTCTAATGTTCTAATGCAGCTTCTCTTTCAGGAGTTTGAATGATTACTTTGTTAGTGGAGCACTTGGTTAGTGTGGATGGTTTAATGATAGATTAAATGGTTTTGTCTGGGTTTGGCAGGTCTGGGGGATAAGAACCTTTTGGCTGATGCCTTGTCTAGAATGCCCCAGTTCAAGAGCAACCAAGAGGAAGTAATTAATTTCATTATTCCTCCACTGCAATCCACTTCTCAAATAACAACCAGATCACACACATAGAGAGACCCTCTTCTGGTCCTGACAATCGCTTGCTACAGTAATTAAAGAAGTTAGAGACTGATGCCTGGTTTAAAGATAATAAATCTATAGTAACCTTAAGGGGAGAGCTAGCTTGGAAGGGTTCTAAGTTGGCCTCAGGCTCCAGGCTTTGCAACGGAGTCATGAGGCTAAGCAAGCCAATCACTTCGAATTTTTAAAGACATTGCATCTGGTGCAGAGGCAATTCTGGTGGCTGTCAACTTGTCCACTTGTCAAATGAGCATGGCTGTGGCCATATTTCTTATTCATTTTCTGTTGACACATTGAAAGGAGGGAGGGGGGATTGCCAGGTGCTTCACTAGTCTAAATAAACTTTTGTCCCGTGGGAACCAAGGACATTGGCTGCTCCCAAGACTGCAGCCTGGGCCTTTCATGAAAAGCCCATCAAGAAGATGTATTGGGGAATGTAGTTGCTTGCATAGCCTTAGGGGTGGGATTCTTAACTTTGTATTGGGGAATTGTTACGTATGTCTTCAGACTTGGTTTCACTTTTGACGTACCGATACTAATAAACATGCTCTTTGAGGAATTTCCAAGCCTCGGAGTTCTGCTTTATTTGTCTCTGTCTGTCAGAATCATGACATTCAGCCTGTTATATGAACTGGTTTGTCTTGCACCCACTCCAGATGATTGCAAGTGGAGCCAGACCTGAATGACTGATTGTTCCCCAGATCCTAAGACTGACATTCCAACTCCTCCTAAATCCTCATGGAGGAGACCATAAGTGTTGGTGTCGTGATGCAAAAAAAGAATTGAAGCTTTATTCATACTATTGTGGCTGCCATCTTGACTTCTTTGACCTCTCTATGTATGCAATTGTGTGAGACATAATCTCTGATTGTCAGAAAATAGGAGGAAAGGTCTGTGTCACACAATTCTGTGGCAGAATGAAAAGGTTGTCTTAGGCAGCTGATGTTGGATATCAGTATTAGGCTTCAAATCATTCTTTTTGAAAACCTTTTCATTATATCTTTTGCTGTTGGGGAAGAGAGATGTGTCCTCCCACCCATCCCAGCTGTTTGCCTTAGTTTCTAGACTAGCACTGGAGGGCTGTATCTTGAAATGAGAGATTGATGTATCCATGCGGACAAAATGGTTTGGGCAATCCCTGTGTCAACTCTGCAACAAACCTGGCTGCAGCCATTTTTTTTTGTTCTAGGTTGCTACCAGAAGGGGAAGGGGGAGATGGTATTTCTAGTAGTGTAAACATGAGCAACTCTTGTGGGAACCAAGGTCATTCCCATGCTGGAGGGAAGGATGAGGATGGCTAAGTCAGAAAGCCTTCCAAGGTGTTCTATTGGGTAGCATGAATAGAGGGGTGGGAATTGTTACATTGTAGTACTTTGATTCTTGGAAGGAAAGTTTAGATCTGGTTTCACTTTTGAACGTGCCAATATTATGTATCCAATAAACATGTTCTTTGAGGTACTTTCCTGCCTCTGATTTATTTGGTCTTATTGATTGGAACTATGATACCCTGCTTTTCTACCACTTAGTTTGCTACAATCTTTCTTCCTCAATACCCCAACACTGGTTTTTTTTTTTGCCTTTAGGTCCTATGATTTCCATCCCTAGTGTGAATACTTAAGATTCCATACAAGCTCTTGATGTCACTCATGTGTCTTCCAGCTTTTTAAAAATTGCTGCAATACAGTTACTTCCCCAGCTTACATTCACGGCATTGTGTATTTTTATTACTTTGTTTTTTTAACTGCTTGTTTTTCAAGGCCTCTTTTTACACCTTGCCTGACAATTTTCTTTTCTTTACAATTATATTTTCTGAAGTCTTTCAGATAATACCTTTCAACACACATGCAACAACTTTTCTTTGTTCTGCTCGTGACATTGACTTATGCCAACTTTCCCTTTCTTTCAGCTTTCCAATATGGACAAATGTTTTTTTCCTGGTATTCTTCCTTTCTCTATGTTCATGCCTAGGATTTTTTTTTCCTTTTCAATGATTTGGTGTTTTTTTTAAAAAAAAAAACCCTTTCCTCTGAGCTAAAGCCTGCTTTGTTAATATTTTGGCAAAGCTAACTTCCTCATTTGTTAAAATGCATAGGCTGGTTCCCTTGAAAATAATACATAACCTCATATTCCACGTTTAATAATGTCCTTATTAGCCATTTCTTGGTTAGAATTTCTCCTGTCATTACTTTTCAAATATAGCTTTAGTTACAGTGGCAGTAAAATGCAAAAAAAGGAGGTTATCCATGGCCAGGGGGAATATTACTGCATTTGATTGGCTTTCTTAGGTGTTGTTGTTAGCTGCAAAGTCGTGTCTGAACCATTGCAACCCCACGAACAACGTTCCTCCAGGCCTTCCTGTCCTCTACCATCTTTTGGAGTCCATTTAAGCTCACGCCTACTGCTTCAGTGACTCCATCCAGCCACCTCACTCTCTGTCGTCCCCTTCTTCTATTGCCCTCAATCTTTCCCAGCAGTTCTTAGGTGACTAAGACACAACCATTCAAAATCTAGCAAGCTCTACCCTCAACCTCTCCAATGAACACTACAGTCAACTTACTCAAGGCTGACCATGGGTAGATCTCTATCTTTCTTCACCTATGAAGCATATGCAGTAACAAACAATTGCAGCTTATTCAGCTGACCCTGATTCTATAATCAATCTGCAACAGTTGAAGTAGGTTCCGTTTATGGGGCACAATGGATTGCATGCCAATTCTGTACAAGAGAAATGGGTTTCATCTGAACCAAAATGGAACCAGTCTACAGATACGTAAAATTTTAAAAAAAAACAACAACTGAGTGAAACCCTTTAATCAGCAGTAAATGTAAACGGACATGGTGGTTAGTTCTAAGGTAATGTTAGATGTTGCAGTGAGCCAAGATGGGAGAGTTGGTGTCTTTGATAATGTGCATAAGTAGATAGATGTAAGAGATATTATAAAGGGTGGTATGGAGAGAATAAATTCTTGAAGAAATTAGGTCACTAGATGACAAAGGATACTGAGGATAAGGTAGCTCCGGGGTTATGAATGTTTGTTTGTTTATTAAACTTGCATGCTGCTCCTCTTACTGGAGGTGACTCTAGGCAGCTTTAACTTAAGGACAACATACAAGATACAAAAGGTTGCCTATTACTATTACTGAACGACTTGCCTCCGGAACTGGAAAGAAGGGAGGGAGGAAGTTTTTAAGAAGACATTGGACAACCATTTGTTTGAAAAGGTATAGAGTTTCCTGCCTGAGCAGGGGGTTGGACTAGAAGACCTCCAAGGTCCCTTCAAACTCTGTTATTCTGTTACTAAAAACAGCAGGAGGCATTGTCCTTTCTTGAACTGACAAACTGCTGAAGCTGTGTAGTAGTTTCAGGAACCATTGAACTGCATGGTTTCTTTTTTAATACACAGCTTGTTTTCAGCTATTTTCAATAGTTCCTAAAAGCAGTGCACATCTCCAGCAGTTCATTGGCTCAAGGAAGCCAACACGGTGTGCCATTTTTAGCCCGTTCAGAAATATGAGTTCTGAACTTACATACCATTTCAGATTAAAGAGAGCGTAGGAACTTGCATGCTTTCCAGAAACTGTCCAAAAACTGAATGAAGTCTTTGTTTTTCTATTCAGTACCAAACCTATAAGATACACACCTGAGTCGGCATTGACTTTCTCAGGGAAATAGTTGGAACCTCTAAAACAAACTTGCTTTTTTGACAGCACATATACAAAAACTGGAGCTAAAGCCAGCTGAGATAAAATGACAACGTATTTTAAAACATCCTGTGAGATTATCATGAAACAAATTGCCAGATCCTGATGGCAACCACCAAAGAATTTTTAAAGAATAAAAATATGAAGTTTCTGGTCCTCAAATCAGATTAGTTAATTTGTTGTTCAAATCACGCTCATTGCCAGGAATGGAAGGTAGTCAATGTGACATCAATTTTTAGAAGGGGCCCATGGAAGATCTGGGAGGAAAATTTTTGACATGATTCCTCAGGCTCATGAATAAACCTAGTGACCATAGGACAAGAGGATCTATTTGTTTTTTATTGACTGTTATCTTATTGAAAAAGTAGAAATGAAAGGCCAATTTTCTTACTGTTAGAGGAGTTAAAACTGGAGTATTTCAAAGATCTGTGTTTAATACATGTTAACTTGTTAATAAATGATCTTGACTTTGTGAAAAGTAGTGAAACATATAAATTTGTGGAACTTATTAAACTATTCCGGATGTTAAAAGCCACAAGTGACTGAAAAGAGCTCGAGAAGGACCTTTTTAAATATGACAACTGAACAGCTAATACAGTTTGATTTAAATAAATGTAAATCAGTGCACATTGTAACAAACAACAACACTTCATATTCACATGAGGTTTGAGCTCATAGTAACCAACCCAAAAAAAAGTCTTGGGATGACAGATGTTGGCACAATAAACCTGTTGCAATAGCTATAAAAAAAAGGCAAACTCCATTTTAGGAAATATTAAGAAATAAATGAAGAGTAAAAATGAATGGTTTGTCTGTCGGAGTTACTTTGTCTTCTGAATAAGAAAACCCTGCAACCATTTGCCTCTTTTTCTGTCTCTGAAAATATTTAGCGACTATTTGCAAAGCTTTCGCAATGCTTCAGAGCAGCTGCCTGAGACAATTGCCTTTTCTGATGGTAGGGCAGATCTTGTTCTTGTATCCAGTGGTGCTTATCTGGCTTTACATTATAGGTCTGTGTTATCTGATTCTGCTATCAACCTATAAATAACTTTCCAGTGACTTGCCCCAAGTTTGATTTTTCCTTAATACAAGATCCCTATCTCTGTATCTCTGCCTGCCATTTTCTATCAGAATCTTTCTGACAGAGATAAGAAGCCTTTCAGGCTGCCCTCAGAGTTTCAACGTTGGGAATTGCTGAGCCAAACCTGCAGTCTTGAGGAAACTGTCCTCCAGTTGTGTTTGACCAGTGATAGCTGAAGCTGTAAGGGAGAAATGTATTTGGTTGGGTCAGCAATACTCTGCTTTCAGTTACTGAGGAAGGACAATGTCTTTGTGGCATTGTGTAAAGCATCGTGAAGCTATCTTGTACTCACTCCAAGATATAAAAGCAGGAAGAAGAAACCAGAAAAAAAGGCTATAGGCCAGGGGTCCCCAACCTATGGTCCATGGCCTGGTACTGGGCCAAGGCTTGTTGGCCACTGGGCCCCGGGAATTGTTGGTGAGCCCCACCTCACTCGCAGTAGTACCGCTGTGTGGGCACTAGCAACCCCATTTACGCATTCACATGGGTGCCAGCAGCCTGTTTGCGCATGTGTGTGTGCACCAATGCTCATGCCATGGACATGTGTAGCCCATTTGTGCATGCATGTGTATGCCAGTGCTTGTGCCATGGGTGCATATGGCCCACTTGCACATGCGTGTGCACGCTAGTGCCACCATCATGCACATGCACATTTCCTTGCTGCTCCCAAGCTGGAAAGGTTGGGGAACTCTGCTATAGTGCCACCTGGACAACAGACCTAGCAAGAGCCACTAGATCTTTTAAATTTATATTTATTCCTGGGCCATAGTGGTGCAGTGGTTAGAATGCAGTATTGCAAATCACTTCTGATATCTTGACCAGAAAACTGCAGAAACTTCTCTGGGCAGTCACTAGCAGTCAAAATTGACTCAAGTGCATCAGAGAACTCAACTCAGCTGAACTAAACTCAATTCAACACAACTCAACAGTAATCTAAACTCAACATTAAGCTAAACTACTGGGTTTAAGCTGGCTAGAATTTTGTTCTTCACTTACATTTTTGTCTTGCTCTGCCTCTTTTAAAAAGAAGCACAGTTTTAATTAAACAAGAGAAATATGATATGGAGTAGGCAAAATATGATACTGATGCATTACGGTGACATTTTCCATAAAAATTTGCCCTACAAGTCAATTGTCATACTTTTGACACCCATTTGCTGAGGTTTTTCAGGGTTTAATCAAAAGCATTTCTAGCTTTCCCTGAGAAAGCCTGCATTTTGCTCAGGATCTTTGGCATGCTGAGCACCTACATCACCAGCCCTTTGAATCAGAATTTGAAACAGCTACATAATTCTTTTTATTATTCCTCAGTTCCCTCACTGATTCTTTGTTAATGAATGGGGCATCTGTCATATTCACATATTTTTTTAAAAAAAGATGAAATGTGCAAATAAATGATTTTTTTAAAAAAGCCAGCTTTATAAAGGCAGACTTTGAATGCATATTTTAAACCATTCTTTTCTGAAATACAATCAGAAACAAAACTGTGATTACACTGGGCATAGATCCAATTTTTAAAAATAATAATAATAACCTAGGGACAAAAATATGGAGATTTGAAATGTTTGCTTTCAAATGTTGAAAGTTATAATTTAATTCCCATATCACTTTGAGTTTTCATGAATGGATCTAGACTTCTGGCTTTACAAATAAACCTTATGTTTAATTAGTAAGATGTCTGTATGTTCTTTTTAGTTAATTTTCCCCATTTCTCCTTGGTGGTTTCCTATTTTCATAATCTATAATGTTGAAGGAGCCATTTATAAGGAGTGTGGTGTTTGCCTAGATTTTTGTCCCTATGGGAGATAGCAGACAAGGCTCATATGCTTCCTTGAAATCCACATTGTATCTTTGAAAAACATGACCCCCAAGAGTTTATTTCCTCAAGTTACTTCTCTCTCTCGATTAGCATTCTCACTGCAGGTTGCCTGTTCTTCTGACAAGACTTTTTTCCTTTCCATTTTAATCATCTCTTTCTCTGAGGCTGTACAAATAACAAGATCATTAAAATATGAAATGAAAAGTCGTATTAATGAGAAATGAAATAAGTCATGCTTTTCAAAGCCATGGCTGAAATTTAAATATCCTTTTACATCAGTGAATGTGCAATGTCCAATTTACACCCTAAAAAGAAGAAATTAATAGAATTTTAAATAAGGTGATTTCTTTCCAAGAGTTATCACCTCCTGATCTTCTTGAGTTGATAAATCGTACTTAAATGAATGGATTTTTTTTTGTAAAGTGGCTACAAGCAAATCGTTCTTCAGTTCTAAGTCAAGTCTCCTTCAAGTCAAGCCTGGTGACTTCATAGATACAGCCTCATTGTTTTATTTTCAACAAAATAGCTGTGGTTTGCCAATGATGCCTTCCAGGATGTTTCCCCCCCCCCAACTTGTCAGCCTAGTTTACAGAGCTGGGATTTCCTGATCAACTCATCTAAGTACCCACCAGGCCCAGCCTTGCTTATCTTTCTGAGATCAGCCATGGATAGCCAGGTGCTGCAACCTACTGATACATTATTCTCATTCACAAGTGAAACATGTGGAGCTGGTTCACTTAGTGTAGCTCTTATGCTGGAAGATCCCAGTACTATAAGACCCACTTGTACACTGTTAGTCCAATGTATGACAATATTTTGTGTACTGCATTCTGGTAGAATTTATGAACTGGAAATATTTTGAGGCGTTGATATGTAAAGCTGAACTTCTCACCTGTTCTGTCTTGAAAACACAGGATTTGAAAGAAGAGTCAGGCTACAATATCATACAATGTCGTAACTTCCCTTCCACCTGTGGGTCAGCCTTTCCCAACCTGTAGCAGCTGGCATCCTTTTGGCATAGTGAACCTCTGTTTCTGTCTCTCTTTCCCAGAAGTAGAGATCTCAAATTGCCAATGTTCAAGCTTGGATGAGATTCCCAGACCTTCAACATTACCTGCGACTAATATGACAGGACAATAACATTCAATGAATGGGAACTAAGCATCACAGCTGTATTTTGTTGATGTAAGCATTTAAATTAATTTTAAATACTTTTCAATTAATTCAATTTTAGTTGTTAATCCGCTTCACTCAACCTCACTGTATTGGCCCTGCAAATGTCTACTCTACTGATTCTCATATATCAGCACCAAACAAGAATCAACCATAAGTGCATACATCGGCATATCAACAATAAATGACAATGGCTATGTTTAACATCATGGCTTGTTTAGAACAGTTCCCTAAACAAATTACACTAAGACATGCTACCGTAAGTCTAAAACTTGTGTTTTACAAACTAAATTGGTTGAGCTGACACAATAAACAAACAAAAGGCAATAAAGCAATCAAACAGTAAAACAGGGAGGGAAACATTTTCCGTAAATCAAGAGGAAGAGGCAGTTTAGAAATGCCTGGCACCAAAATGACAAAAAAAGTATTACCCATTGCAAATCTATGGGATGTGGTAACAAACTTTGGCCTTATATCTTTGTATATCCGGTTGATTTAATCAATTCCATTCATCTAAAAATTGATTTTCCTTGCAGTGGACAATTGTGTCCCATTTAAAATACTATAAGCGCAGAGGCTTCAGAGTCAATGACAGTGTTTTGTTAGTCTATTTAGAATATTATATCTTGAAAATAAAGATGAAATAATTAGTCATCTATTCCAGCAATGAACTACAAAAGCAGAGTCAGCTTTAAAACTACATGCACAAGCCTGCAAAAATAAATTCAAGTCAATCATTTGCAAATGGCCAGTATGCATGTTCTTGAGTCAACCTTGAAGTGGTCAGGAAAGTCAGGATTAACTAGCATACACTTCATTTTAGGAAAAATAACAGTGAAGTTGTATAACCCAACAAAAACTTTAAATAACTGGAGCAGATAGGATACATAAAGCCTCACTTCAATAGTCAGTATCCTTTGTTATAGCCAGTTTTTACTATGCAGACATAGGATTTGATAAGCTTGACTGTGGGAACTGTTATTGAGAAATATGTTGCTGAACATATGCAGATACTAAAAGAATGCCAATTAATTAAGTAGCAAATGGTCTCATTAAAAAGAAAACTATGTTCATAGTATTAGATGCATGCTATTCATATTATTAACAATATATTAAATATAAACTAGCAGTTTTAACACAATAGCATTCATCATACTGGATGTCTTGGATAAGGAGTATTTTATTTATTTATCAAATCTATTTTCTGCCCATCTCAGAGTTTAGTCAACTCTGACCAGCTTACATACAGAGTATGAGCTTAGCCCAGGTATGAATGGAAGCCAGCAGACATTTGAAGTAAAAGTTGGGTTGATTTAAAAAGACAAAGTGTAGGAAAGCTTTAGTTCTCCCTAAGGCAGGGTTAGGCAACCTTGGCTCTTTTTTGACTTGTGGACTTCAACTCCCAGAATTCCTGAGTCAGCATGGCTGGTTCAGGAATTCTGGGTATTAAAGTCCACAAGTCATAAAAGAGCCAAGGTTGCCTACCCCTGCCCTAAGGCATCTCTTGAAGAGAGAAACACACTAGACAAAGAGAAACACACGAGAGAAACAATAGGTTTTCTTTTAAATCACAAGCAAAAAAAGAGACTAAGATCAACAATCACTGGACATGTGAAACAGATACAGGGCCAGTGTGTGAAGACTGTGTTCCTCTCTTTCACTCTTTTTTAACATTTGCCCAAGTGGTTCAAATAGCTCATAATGCAAAGGGAAGCTGCCACAGAACATTGCTTGCAGTCTTGAAGCAAATATTGTTAGAAGGAAGTTAAGATTTAATAATGTTATGCTCCATAAACATGATTACTCCATTTATTATACTCCATAAATATGATCATCTCAGTTTTATTTTTGAGATGAAAACACAGTCCAATTTTGTGGTTTGCTGTCACCATCCATGTATCCCTTTTTTCACTTTGATAAAAAAATGTGGCTGGTAGATAAGAAAGTCTGTGGTTTTCTTCAAATAGAAACTTAAATGGGAATTTATTAGTGTGGTTCATTATTATTGTTGTATTTTTGCTTTGCCCTTCTAGATACCACCATGAAGGTGATGTGCAGTCAACTTTTCTACAGATAGAACATTTGTTGTTATTGTTATGAGGGACAAGAAGAAGACATATGCTCACTTTAGGCATCATCCAGAAGCAGGAAAAGCAAGGAGAGCTGACAGGTCAGTTACACTCCAATTAAGCCATTCAATCTCAGTCAATAAGTCTTGAAGAGCAAAGCCCACTTCATGCCTACTTATGCCCATCATCTTAAAGCCAGCTGCAGATGCTCCTAATTAGCACATTATTCACAGCATTGCTGCAAGTGGAATTTCGGAGCCTTCCCCTTCTTAATAGTCTGGTGTTCTGTGATTCTAGTGCAGGGGTCCCCAACCAGTACTGGCCCAGTACTGGTCAGTGGCATACCAGCAACCGGTCTGCACAAACAAGCAACACCCCCTCCATGGGATCCAGGCTGCACACAAAACAACACACCCTCCGGTCCATGGAAAAACCTTTCTCCATGGAACTGGTCCCTGGTACCCAAAAGGTTGGGGACCTCTGCTCAAGTAAACTCATTTATTTTGGAGGATCTTCCATTGAATCTTTACATACACGTACACACATGCTTTCTGTCCTTGGTATTTAAATTTCCCTCTTTTTTTGGCTATATAATCAAAGGTGGCCTCAGTGGCAAATACTTGAAATAAAGAGAAGTAAGTAAATCAAATATTTTAAAACCCTGACCCTGTAGCATAATCCAGCAATTCATAATTATATGAAACAATTATGCTTTCTGATAGTTGGTTTCATGTGCCGTTCACCCTAAATGCATTACTATTCCTAGCCAGCAATACGTGGACATCCAAGAATCAGAAACTAGCGCATAATATCAACAACTGATATCTGGGAGAGAAATAATAACTTCAGGTAGGCGGACCACTTGAGTTCAATGGAGCAACATCTTGAACTGCACTTCATACTATTTGAAACATGACCTTGAGACAGTTGCCTCTATTGCTCAGTGCTGCTCTGTCCAGAATACTAAGCAATCAGCCACAGTCAGGAAACAAAAAAAAAAAATCTGAGCAACCAAAAGTAGATCTATCGTTTGTGCCATATAGACACCGAAAACCTAATAGTGATTTTGGGAGGTATTCATGCACACAGCCATTATATTCTTCCAGCAAGTGTAAAAAACACATTTGTCAACAGTAATACCAATCAGATAGAAAGTTCAACAGACCTCATTGGGAAGATTGCTGATGATTTCAGAAGCCCAAATCCATCCAAACTTGATTTAATTTCATTAGCAAATTTTTTCATATTCCCTTTTCCCTTTTTCAGAGGTATCCTGCCCCTTTTTCACAAGGCACGTGTACAGGCCTAACTCACTGTTTGTAAACTGCTCAAAAGACAAAAACAAACACACTGACCACAATCAAAGAGACATTCAAGGAACAAAGAAACGAGGAATCTGCTGGGTGATGTTCAGTTCCAATCTTTCTTGCAACCCATAATCTTTAGGATAGCTTTGGACTATTATGAGAACTAGCTCCAAAGTTCTAGGACACTAAGGACTCCTTTAGACAACCAGCCTCTCCATTTCTCAACATGGGATGTGCTGTCTCTCGGAGGTTGTCTTTGTTTTTACACCTGCGAGTCAGACCGCAGATGCGAATCACAACCTTACACACACTTCCTAGGAAGAAACCTTGAATTTTGAATGCTGGAATTGATGAATACCAGGAGAAGGATAAAGCATAGCTAGTGAAGCAGCTCAGGGACTGCATGTACTGAATGCTCACTCCTCTTAAAGATGACACCTTTGAGAATATATTGAAATTTGCACAAGAGGGATTGGAGTAAAGTCTCTAGGAAACACTGGAACAAAAGAGTAGCAGAATAGCATTATGCATATCATTCCACAGGAGACAGACATTGTACAAACTCCATTCTATTTACTGTGGCTGGGAACACATGGTGATAGTTTGCTATTAGCAAACATTTTAGGACTTCCCCTGGTGTAAAAACCAGTCTACCAGATGGCTCACATTTTCCAATTTTTTAGAGTCTATTTTTATCATCCTGTATCATCCTGCACTGGTCTGGATAATTATATATATTGTCAACAACGTGATGTATGGGATACATAATTTCAGCTACATTTTTCAAAACTTTTCCATCTGTAGGGCTTATGGGCTGATGCTTGCAGTACAATGCCAAATGCCATAATCATAGACCAAAAATGTTATACTCCAGAAATCTCTTGAGGCTTATTTCTGCCTATCAATCATCAGCCTGAGAAGTCTACTCAAGCAATTTACAACTTCTCAATAGCCCTCTTGAGCTTTAAGCATCCTTTTAAACTTACCTTAAAGGGGGAAAAATGGATCAAAGGACTGAGAAATAGTTCTTGTCTTTGTTTTAAAGTTTCTTATAAAATGTTTTGCTGCTCTCAAGCAATCTGCATTTAGGATAAATAACTATGATGAACATTTTCTATGGCTTTAGTGAGAAATGTAAGAGGAATAGGAAGTCTTCACAGCTTGTTGCTTATTCTACTGCAATATACTTAATTAAATAAAGAGAAATCTAATTTTCAGGAATTACGTTTCATGAACATCTGGATCTTATTCTTGAATGAAGATTTTACATGCTGATCCTCCAGGATTGGGTTCAACTGCTACACACAGTCCATGCTGGCAGTACGGAGGGATGGTGATCTGGCAGTGGTGGGCATGCAAAATGTTAGGAAGAATGAAAGGCATTCTAAGACTATTATTTCCCTCTTAAGACTCTATACCACAATACCAGCTTGGCTTGGTTTGTATCTTGCAGCTGAATCTTTTATACCCTGAAGCTTTGTATTGAATACTCTATTTTTGCCCAAACTGATGGTTTTGAACACTGGTGTCATAATTTCAGCCATTGATCCAGGAATTGTTCCATTCCACCATATAAACAAGATCCACCATAGTCCATTAGAACTCAGTTTCAGCCTTCATGCATTCTAGTAACGTAATCTGGCCAGTTGTCTGTTTAATTCCTCCTCACAATGGGCTTTTGGAATTACATCATTGCAGGAAATGCTTCTCAAGCACAGGGTTCAGACACAGGGAGAGATATCCACGAAGAAGGCTCAGTATAATGAAAATCTTGACAGATGTGGCCCCAGTGAGGAGGCTCCATGACAATTCTTCTTTGGGGTCAAGGAACCCACACCAACAGGCATACCACAGGCCCTCAAAAGGATAATGGCATATCTATTCTTGACCAGGACAGGTGTCTGTTAGAATAGAATGTATATTGCTTCTTTTCCGGATATTTTTCTCTCCAAACATCTAGTATATTTAATTCATCCACCATATTATGAAAAGATTTTGGAAGTGTTCTCCTTAGGGTCTTTTTTTTGTTGTTGTTGTATTATAATCCAGCCCGGCCTTTACAATAGCATTGAAATCTCCAATCATATATATGCTTTCGAATTCCAATTCTATTATTTTCTGGTGTAATTTTGAATAGAAATTTTCTTGGTTTTCATTTGGGGCGTAAATCGCTACCAATAAAGATTTTTTTACAATTCATAATTACTTCCACCATTAAAATTCGCCCTTCTTCATCTGAATATAACAATGTCGTTTGTATTGCTTTTTGAATATATAATACCACATCTCTTTTACTCTGATCTGCAAGTGAGGTATATAATTCTCCCAATTTTGGATATTCTAGTAGATTTTTATGTTGTTTCTTAATATGAACTTCTTGTAAACAAATTATATCCATTTTTAATTTCCCCAATTTATTTAGTGTTCTTTTTCTTTTTATAGCCAAATTTAGTCCATTTACATTTATTGAAATTGCTTTTATTTCTTCTTCCATGATTATTTATTTGAAGTTTTAATTGCTCTCGTTATTCTCATCTCTCTTTGCTCTTTTGCCTCTTTTGCTCTTGTCCCTTCTCTCAACACCCTTTCCTCCTGTTCTATGCTATACTTACTGCGTTGCTTCTTGCTGTCTGATTACTCTTTCCCCTCTCAGCCTTTCTTCTTCTTGCTGCCCAAAGTATTTTGACCACTCTTATCAGTCATACTTTTCTAAAAATTTAAATACACCATCTCTAGAAATAGTATTGCAAAGCAATAACATTTGATTATGGATATCTATGGATATCTATGGATATCACTTGAAAAGCCCATACGTCGGAAACTTGACAGCTATGCTACTTATATATCTTATTTCTCCTACTATAGGACCACTTTACAAATTTTATCTATTCTTTTGGCCATATTCAAGTCAAGTATCAGTTTTTTGTCTCCCACCTTGTGATGATTCTTCTGACAGTTCTTTAATCCATTTTATTAATTTTTGTTTTTTATCCTCAAATTTGTTTTGAAATCCTGGAGGATAAAGCATCTTTTTTGTCTTGTTTATTATAGTGAGGTTTTGCAGATTTATTTTGCATTAAATTGAAGTTTTCATTTGTAGCTTTTCTATTTAAGTCACTTTCATTTAATTTATGTTCTGTTGTCTGATTTATTTGTTCATTCTTGTCATTTTTTTGAGTGTTATTCAGTTGTAGATTTAAGTTAGAAATATGTTCATTTATATTGTCAAGTTTATTTCTAATCTCATCATGATTTGAAACAATTATCCTTTGAATCTGTCACAGCACTGTGTATATTTTCTCCTGGAATGTATTTGTTTTGTCTTGAGTCATTGTTCCTGCAGATCTTTGAAACTCCAAACTGGAGTCTTCAGGAGAAGGTATTGAGTATAGTTTTCACCACTTTTAGATAAGTATATAACATCCATTTTATCTCTCCCCTTTAAGTAATTTTTCATTGGTGTCATCATCTTTTAATTGGCTTTATCAAGCCAGCCCATGTTAAGTTCCAAACAGCCAAGTTTTACATAGTTCTTATCTTTATATAATAGTTTTATAGTCCAATACATTTCCAATTGTCCAGGAATCACTGAAAACAATATTTATAACAGTTCTTCTTTTCGGGGGTCTTGTAATTATCAACCAGTCAGGATTCAATCCAAAGTATTTAACCATCTAAAGGTTTTCTAGTAATTTCTCCTTTAGAAGATTAGCCAAAGGGCAAGATTTTTTTCCCCCTCTGCAAACAGTTCTTAAGTTTAAACATGCAGTTCAGTATGCTTGTAATCCCAGAAGGTGAGCAGTTTCTAAACAAATGTAGTTTCACTCAGTAAGAGATAACTTCGTGGTTTGTTCCCAGCTGTTTTTTTTTTTTTTTTGCTTTTTCTAGGCATCTTGCAAAATTCTGAGTCAATACAGTTATAGTTTCTTCTAATCCTCCACTAGGCTTCACTGTTCATTTTCCAACTTTTTTTTAAAAACAACAACAACAAAGGGTTATTTTTGTTCACACACACACACACTGCTCAAAAAAATAAAGGGAACACTTAAACAACACAATGTACTGTATTTAATAGTAGGATGTCTTATCTTGTGTTCCCTTTATTTTTTTGAGGAGTATATATATATCATTCCAGAATCTCCAGGGCACCCTTCTTTTCTTTAGCACCTCTCCAGGGCAACTTAGACCCATTTAGGGATTCCTGGCAGGATGAAATTAGCCGCGAGGTGTGGAGATCCGCAATCCCGTGACTGGGTGCTACCACACAAAATGGGGAGTTCCAGAAAGGTTTTCTTTAACTATTGCTCGTGTACCACTATATTAAAAGTATTAAAACAAAGGCAATTTATTTGAAAGCAGAACGAAAAAGCTGCCCAAGTTATACTATGTATCAAGTAAACATAGACATAATTTCAAGCTGAGATAGACTTGTCAGGGACAAAGCAAAAATGTGTATGGCATCTAAAGAACTACTTTACAACATTGCTCTTTGCATGGTACCATTACCGTAATTGAATTGGCACATTTTAGTTGCATACATCACATACAAAGTAATTAATTTGGTTTCGGCTTAAGATATATGAATCTGGTCCTTGGTGTCTCAAAATCAGTTTTTATGCCTTAATATTGATAAAAATACATTAGTTTAAAAATAATATAGTTCTTTAAACCCATTCCTATCCTATGTTTCCTGGAGGAAAAAGGGGAAGAATGTATTGCTTCCTATGTAAACTATTATTTATTGCTCTTTGATATGTATAACCTTTCTACTATTGTTTATTGCTCTTTGATCTGTATAACCTTTTCTCACCACTGTATCCATTGAGAGTTAGAGACTGATGTTAATTCTAAGGAAGTACTTAGCAAAACAAATGTAAACCAAAACGGTGTGTTTTTTTATGTACTCTGGTTAGGAGATACAGACAAAAATATAACCTTTGAAGTCTTTCAAATGGACTGAAAGGGAGGGGAAAGTGAAAGTGTTGTGATAGTGGGGTATATAATGCTATGGATTTAAACATTTGAGTGTGGTCTCTGTTTTTAGATGCTTCCTGTTGAAGTATCTCTGAGATTCACCACACCTTGCAAACTGCTTCTTCTATTTTCTGCAGAATAAACTCTTTTCTTACCAATCCAATTTTGTTCGTGTTTTAAACGCATTTCTAACAATATGTTGCATCTACCCAGATGTTCTTCAGCCTTTGCTTTGGTAAAGTGCCATTTAGCAGAACTTGGCTTAGCACAATGTGTGAACCCAATCTGTATTTGTTCATACGATAATTCCAAGGGATAGGGAGGAGGAGAAGCCACTTGTTGACAGCATCACACTGTTGCGAGGCTTTAAGTCTTTCTTGTGATGGTAAAACAATGGATCTCCATGCCCTCAACCATGCTGCTTTGTACAGTTTTGCAACTAAGAACAGTCTCCAGCTACCACCTAAAAAAGTACAGTTGAAATGTTTTATTGAAAGTCCAGATATAAATTTGCTGGCATGGAACTCCACCTTGCAAAGCAGCAACAAATGCGGATTAGATCAATATTATGGAGTTGCACACCCCTTCCTTGAAATAGCCAGTTGCTAAGAGTGGCTGAATTGCCTTTTATCTTTGTACTTCCAGAGGTGTCTCTTGCTTCCTTCATTAAGTACAATTACTGAAAGATATGTGTCTTCAATTTGTTTCCTGTGGTGGTTTTAAAGTCGAGGCAACTGGTGGAGCCAAATTGCTTCAGTACAGAGTTCCTCCCCTCGACAACAACCAAGCTTTGTGATGTTCTGTAGCTGAGTTCTGACTCAGTAAGTCTTTCTTGTTTCTCTGTAGGCTGTAAACACATTCAACCCTGAAAGTTCAAAGAATTAATCTTTAGTAGCTACTTAGGAAGGCAATGAATGCTAAAAATAAATAAATAATGCCTTTTAGGTTTGGCACTGAAACTTATTAACCAAAACAGAAATAGGTTTAGGTCCCTCAGTCTAGCCAAAGGACAAGTATTTAGTAAATAGAGTTTTCAAAATGAAGAGAGTCTCGTAGTTGAAAATAAGACCAGCGGCCTTACAGAAGGACAGTTTGAATCCACAGTCATCAATCCACAGAAGCCACACAAAACTAAAAAGCACCATCAAGTGCTTCAGTGATCTCCTGACGGTGCCTCTTATACTACAGGTGCTAAAGCAGAACAGATTTTCTTCCTCTTGTTGCTGGATTCAATGGGAAAGTCCTGTTTTTAACATCTAAGGAGGATATAAATTGTTCTTAAGCAGAAGGACAATTAGGAACAGCTAAGGACAATTGTCTTACTCATGGGTTAGAAGAGATAAGAAAACAGCGTCATAAGGCCAGGCCTGAAAAAAAAATATGCAGGGGCATGTTGTGATTATACGACACAATGGGAAAGGCCCCAAGATGGTTAGGGCTAGATTTACGAAAACAGAGAGGGAGGTGGGCAGAAGAAGTGCAGTATGTATAATATAAAGGTCAAAATAGATACTAGATGTGATATGAAAAGACACATGCACAGAGAGAAGCAGGCAATGCAAACTACGTTGTCAGCCCTTCAAGGTAGGTGGGGTCAAGGAACATACATAGCAAAGATTCCAGGAATGTTGTTGGATTGTGCCAGTAGTTTAACAGAACCAAAACTTTCACTGCTCTCTTTTAGGGTGTTCTGAATCTTTCTTTTGCTTTCTGCTTTCCCAGGGCTGACTGACTGTTCTCCCTCCTCCCACTCAAGGCCACAGTTAAATGCTTTTATGCTAATGCCTGAAAGATGGAGGTGATTATGCTTAGCATCACACCTGTGAAGCATCTCAATAACTTAGCAAAGCACGAGTGATTTGGCATGCTTTTATTTTATCAAAAGTTAAGGGATGAAAATCTCTGCCTCTTTGTAGATCAGTGCTACTTGCCTGAATATATAAGTTGGTCTGCCTACATAAATACCTGTGTTCATGCAGATGTACAGGTACACACCATGTTAGAACAATTCTATTTCATTGGGGTACTTGAGAAGCATCAGATGATTTGAAGGTAGGGACCATATGCTCCTCTCTCACATGCAAGTCTTCCATTGTATGCCAAAATAAGAACATTTAGGAACAGATGCTATAGCAGCTTGACGACACTCTGTCTTAGATTTGTTTGGTGGTATCAATTGTTTATGCTTATTGTTCCTACTTCTACATTCTACATTCCATGATATTTCTCAGTATATTATGAAAACTTTTTAAATATAAGAGCTACTTTAGTTCCGCTGAAGAGAGGATGCTTGTTTAAGTTTGTTTGGATTTTGGCAAAACAAACAATAAAAGAGGTAGACTTGTTGTGCAGTGGTAGAAGACGGGATGTCTTGCATGCAAATTAATTCCAGACACAAAAATCTGACATCTTCAAGAAGTCCTAAAAAAATCCTGTCTGAATGTACTGGGAAGTTCAGATAGTTAGTATAGATTGAAATATGGGCTTCAAAGATGAGAGGTACCCTGAGCCTGTTTGATCTCTGAAGAAATCATGTTCACCATTGACATCTTTATGTCCTGTCCTGGTTTGCAGTAAACTTGGGCAACCCAGATAGTGCATATTGCTGGTTCCCTTAGATAAAAACAAACAGCGGACCACAAAGAAGGTGAACAGGCAAAATTCTTTTCCGTAGCTTTCTGTTTCTTTGAGTACCAAGAGTTATGCTCTGCTAGAGCTTTCGAACATGCAACATTCTACCTACAGCCTGAAGACAGTTGTGAAACACGGAAGGATCAATCTTAAGTTAGTTAGAGTAAATCAGTCACCTCAAATCACAAATGCCAAGTGGTGGTGGTGGTAGATTGGAAGCAGTTACAAGATGTTGGCAAAAGAAAATAATTAATGACTTAGGTCCAGGAGAGGGTTCCATTTGAGTCTCGGGGGGGGGGGGAGAAATAACATATTCCAAAATAGCCTTGCTGCTGCAGAAAAGTGCCTTGAACCTCAGGCAGAGAAGGAATTCATAGTAGATCTCCTAAGAGATCTGAGCCAGATAGGTAGACTTTTTAATGTTTGAAACTGTGGGTAGGTAGTCACAGTAGCAGCTTTTAATACTTATATGAGCATGAGAAATACCATTCAGCCTCCATAGGGCCATTTCTGCCTGGACCCCATTACTTTTTGTGCAATACATTGTCTGTATGAATCTGATAATAAATCAGTTAGTATTCACTGCAGGGGTGTGGCTGTCATTTTTTTTTTTTGATCTGGGTAAGTTTTTGGAAGTGTAATCCCCCCTCATAAAAAAATAAAGCGAGAAATAGAGGTAAAGCAGAAAAAGGGAAGCTTTGAAGAAGACTATCGAGCAATTAATTAACTTATTGTTTATGATAATTATTATCTATTATTTCTTGTTAAATACATGAACCCAGACGTTAGGCTGTTTGCTAAATATTGAGAATGTTATTTGGAAAAACCCTAACCCCCAGCCCCAACCCTAATCCCAGCCCGAACCCAAGTCCTAATCCCAATCCCACCTCATCCCTAACCCTATAAAAATTAATACAATTTTTACAAAAAGAAAAAAGAAAAAGGGAAGATTTGATCTATCCTAAATGGATCCATCCTCCCCCTCTTTATCTCATTTATGTGCCATCGCTGGCTATCATCCCTCCTGGCTGCAGTAAAGCACATAAGAGCCCTGTCAGTTTCACATTGGTGTGCTTTTCCCCCACCACAAAAGAAAATACAGTACGAGGACAGTCCTGCTGTGCATCTTTCCCCCCACTGGTTGTAAAGTTACGGTGCAAGGGAAGGTGGAACTTCCTGTTTTGCCTAACACTGTACTTTCCTGGATACAGAGGATATAGCATAGACAGAGCCTTGGTGGAGCAGTGGGCTAATGCCTCCTTAAGTAACACCAGCTGCCTGCAATTAGTGCAGGTTCGAGTCCCACCAGGCTCAAGGTTGACTCAGCCTTCCATCCTCCCGAGGTAGGTAAAATGAGGACCCAGATTGTTGGGGGCAATAAGCTGACTTTGTAAAAAATGCCTCTTGGGTGTGTGTGTGTGAAAGCCCTAATAAGCAGGCATATACATAGAATGAAGGCTACTGCTAAGCTTGTAAGCCGCCCTGAGTCTTCGGAGAAGGGCGGGATATAAATGGAATTAAAATTAAAAAAAATAGCAGAGAACCTTTTGGCTTCCTACAGTATCTCCTGACCCTCTGGATCCATTCCCCATTCCTGAGGGTCCACCAAATTTGAAGGTTTCATTCCGATGGTAAAATGAATGTTGTGGTGTTGTGATGTAAGTTTCACACCTCACGTAGGACATCACAATAGAGAAAAAAGAGGCAGAGTTGGCATTGCAATGCTAAATGAAAGAAATGCCACTCTTTTCTACTCCAACGCATGCATTTGGAAAATAATGTGGGAGTGAAAAGATAGACAGAAAAGAACACAAAATATATTTCAAATAAGCTGTTTCTTCTTCTTGCTCTGCAGTAATGATCTTGCTCTTTTGCTGGTAATTTCTGTGACAACAACTTGTACAGTCAATCAAGCAGAGAAAAATAATTTTCCACACAGCATGGGCTGCTAGAGAGACAAAACTCTGAAGTTAGGGAAACCCTTTTATATTTCTCAGACATATAATGGTTATAGTTATTATTAATCCCAGCAACAGATGGACAAAGTTTTTTTTTAAATTCTTAATGAATCCCTGGTGTTGAAGGAAAAGTCTTCATCATGGTTCAGTCCAAACCAGGAATAGGCAACATGGCAATTGCTTTAGAAAGAAGGTTGTAGTTTATTGAAGAGGAGAGCCAGACAGAAAAATGACTCTGGAAGGAAAGAGAGAGAGAGAGCGCACATGTAGGGAGTGGGTTTTTATACCCTCTGGAGCTCTTGAGGTTGTTTCTTGTTCCTGTTTGAGGCTTTGTATTTCCTGTGTCATGTATTTTGACCTGAGTCTGAGTGTGCCCCTTTGTCATCTGTGGGTTAATCCTATTATGTCCTGTCTTAGAGTTTGGGTGAGGTATGTAGATTTTAGGTGTCTTTGTCTTCTTAATCTTCTAGCTTCAACCTTCCTGAATGGTTTACATCTGCATTTTTACAGAGCTGGTTTCTGCTTGGAGGAGGGAGACTTGGGGCTATTAAGAAAACTGGGCATTCTTTTCTGCCTCTTTAAGATCCTTTGAGGAAATACAATATTCTGCCCTTTTAATATTTCTTTCTCTGGGGTGGGGGGGGACTGACTTCCCACACTGGCAGAGGATTTACTAATCTGAAATTGAAATTTGGGTTTGAATTTACACTTTTGTAAACCAGTGGTTGGGTTTAGACATTGAACTAAAGCAAAATTTCAAACCTAGCCTTGAGAAATATGTCAAAATGGTCTGAATCTAATGTGATCAGAGCCCTGCAAAAGTAGATTTCGACGTTTTCTAAAACCCAAATTAAAGAAAACTTTAGTTTTAGTTTAAAGCAAAATGTAGTGTTATACTGTATGTGAACTAACCCAGAGATTAATAGAGGAAACAGCCAATTATTGACTTTATAACAAAAACAGATTATCAGGTTACTTATATTTTTTATTAATTTTACTTTGTTTATTTATATCCTGCCTTCATTAGTTTTCAAATAACTCAAGTGGAGAACAACACACCTTCCTCCTCCTATTTTTCTCACAATAACAACCCTGTGAGGTGGATTGGGCTGAGACTGGTTGCTTGACTGGTCCAAAGTCAACCAACTGGCTTTCATGGCTAAGAAGGAAACATGCAACATTCAAGATATACTTTTTTGATACAGACTATCACATTTACATGCATAAAATAGCAGACATATCAACACAATTATTTAAAAGTATTTCAAACGGTATAGGACTCGAGTTAGAACTGAAGTGGCAAAGCACTGCAATGAATCGTCATACATCTTATCATGCAATTCTGTTTTTGGGTAAAGGATGTTAGGCAAAACAAAGAAGAGATCTACAAAATAGTAAGCAAAAGCAATTAGAAATCCATGCCTAGATCAGACAGCGCCTCTTTGAGCTTCTCATTCCTCCCTTTTTTCAGGTTTTCACTAACCTCCATCCAACCTTTTTCACTCTTCCCTTCCTCTCAATTACTCAGCCTTCCTTTGTATTTTGGCTTTGCAATGTGAGTCTCATTCATTCTCTCTCCATAACCAAACCACCTCAATGTATTTACACATTTACTTTTGTATCAATGTCACAGTCGTTCATCATTCAGACATAACTTGACCCTGAGTCTTCTTGTTTTATCAGACACTGTATATCACACAGTCCATTCCCTCTGTAGTCAACTTGCTTTATGGTTCTCCTGGCATTCTCAATTCTCCCTTCCATATAATAAAATGAGCAGAAACATGCTCTTCCACACAGCCAGTTCTGCTTCTTTCAGCAAATGTTTGTCCCTAGATTTTTTGTTTTAACCACACACTACCTTCATCTATTTTCTCAGATGTGTCTGCTTGTTAGTTGCATTGATATCCCAGTTTTTGCTCAGAAGGCATTATTCTTCACGCTGACTCTGTGAGACAAGGTGGGATGAGAAGGGGAAAGTGACCAGCTTAAAGTTACCCCATGAGAGATGGTAGCTGCAACTTGACTTTTCTAACAGATAGTGTCAGGTCCATCTTCATGTCCTGCCATTTTGTTGTGGGGGGGAGAAATGTGGGCATATTTGGGGTGCTTTCACTTTGTTGTAATGCTTAGGAATTAGGGAGGGGATGGCCTTTGGAGACAAAGTAGACTCCTTCCCAGCCGGTTCCAACCTGCTTCCAAGGCTGTCATGCCCTAACAGTGACCTGTTATCTACCTAGCACCTCAGGGTTCGCAAAACATCTTTGTGGTATCATATTGACTGCCGGTGGATTGGTTGTGGGGTTGGGACTTGGAGAAAACAAAAGAATAGCTTTGTGCTTTGTGCGAGAACTTCAGATTCCACCTGACTTTCCTGCAATGACTTTCTCTCAGTAAAAGTTATTTGAATCAACCACATAGATTGAAGACTTTTACTTTCCTGACAGACCAGCTGGGGCGGGTCCTTACAGATAGAATTGATCACCTGGTGGTACCAAACCTGAAACTTCATGGTAGAAAAGAAAGTCACATGACTGCAAAGCTTCCTTTGTGGGGGAAGCAGTTGACTGCTGGCAATTTCATCAGTGATAGGATTTAAATATGTGAAAAACTGGTTCTCTGTGTGGATGCCACTTTCAGAAGTCCATTCTGGGCCTGGGCAACAAAAAAATAGCTACTGGTTCTGCCAAAGTGGTGCAAACTGGCTGAATCCCACCACTGAATTTCATGCGTATCCCAGCTCTGAATTCCTTTAAGCCAAAAATGCTCCCAAAGCCTTGAAAGAGTTTACAAATGTGATTTCTAATTTACAGATGTAGTTTCATACATCGTTTATATATAAACATTGTACATACATTATATACTTGAAATAACTTCATCTTTTTTCTATCCCATTCTCTCTGGAAAATGTTAATGTTGTCAATAGATGGAGTTAGGAGAGCATCACAGTAGCACCATTTTGAAGTAGATGGTTATTAGGATTTTTAAATGTCAACACATTTCTTTCTTAAGATTTTCAAGTTATTCATTTCTCCCTCAAGTGTACTAGCAATGTCTGGAGGTAAACATGCATATGCACATTTTGCTTCATCTTTGAAAACTAGCAAATATGTATTTGGGGCAAGACACAACATCTGCAAGCAAAAATAAAGTTGGCTTCCTCTCAAGATATAAAATATTTGTCTTCTGGTTAATGAAAAATACTCAATCAGCCAAAGTGAAATATGAACAGTTTCTTTTGCACTAAAGTAGTTTAAATTTAATAACATGTTAAGTATCTTTTATTGTATTCTTCATTATTGACTCACTAAAAATGTTGCAACACTGGATCAAAAGACTAGTTAATGAACTAGTCCTCATGAAGCATTAACTACAATTTGAATAGAGACGCATGGTAGAGGGGAACAATTATAGATTTTTTTTCAATTGTCAGTCACAAATTCAGTCTCCACACATTTATGAAACAAATAACAGCCATTTCATGAGTAACCACAGCATCTTAACATGTCTGAATCTGCAAGATTCCTACATCCTTACTGATGTTTTTACAGCATTTAACATTTCCTTTTCATCTCTTTTGGTTGGACTCTGAGATTGACAGCAATTTTTCTTTCAGTTCATTTGTTACGTAATTTATGCTTGTTATCATTGACTCCTCTTAGATTCCAAGCTACATTTTTCATATTCCATAATTGTCATCTAATATTAACCTTCACCACCCATTATGGTTTCCCTCAACTGAGGCTTTAACTTAGAGCTTCTTAGTAAGATAGAGAAGGGGTGGTTTAGGATAGAGATAGATAGATAGATAGATAGATAGATAGATAGATAGATAGATAGATAGATAGGCACACATTAAAAATGAAATTTTGTTGCTTGCTCTCATAAGTGTACACGTACATTACACGCATTTAAACAAGCTATAAACCTACATCCTTGCATATAAATAACATATAAATATTAATCCCTGTCCATCTTGAATGCATAGTGAAAAGAGGAAGCTTTAGTGTTCAAAAGGTTAAAACTGACTGAATCTGGATATTCTGCTTTGGATACCACGAAGCCTCCTCCAGAAGGTAACAGGGAAAACAGGTTGTGAAGGGGATGTATAATGTCCCAGACAATCCTGTGGACCCTGCTCAAGCAATGCATATATGCTAAGTCCTGAATGGAAGGGAGGGAACTGCCAATAATCTTTTCTGCCATCCTCACCACTCTCTGCACCATCTTCCTATCTGAAGCAGTGATGCTTCCCAACCAGACAGTAATGCTGTATGACAGGATGCTCTCGATTGTCCCTCTGAAGAAAGTGGTAAGGACAAGGGAGGAAGGAAAATGTACTTTTCTCATACCAATGCACATACAGCATTACCTAGTAACTCTAAGGACAATACCAGTCACTTCAGGCACATTTTTTTTTGTCATAATGGCACAAGCATAACCAAAACTCAGTTTTATTTCAAGCCTTTTATGCAAGGTAGCATCTTTAGCCTGGAAATTGATTTAAAAACTAAGATAGTGTTGACTACATTGCACCAACTAAGAGATATACATGGTACTATTTGTCCATCAAGTCATTATTAACTTTTGTAATTGCTGAATATTTTTAAATGTGTTTTTATGGTTTTAGTGTACACCACTCGGAGCCATGTCTGCAAGATGGGCAGCTATGTAAATCTGATAAATAGGTAAATAAATCCAACCTCAGGATGCTTCATCCAGTTCAGGATGGTCTACCTCACACCTGGCTATATTTGAAAGATTAGTAGCAGAATGTAAGATCCTTCATTTATTTATTTATTAAATTTATATGCCACTTGTCTCACTAGTTAGTAAAACAGATAAATAAATCCATCCTCAGGATGCTTCATCCATCTCAGGACTGCCTACCTCATGCCTGGCTATATTTGACAGGTTAGTAGCAGAAGGTGAGACCCTTCATTTATTTATTTATTAAATTTATATGCCATTTGTCTCACTATCCAGAGTGACTCCAGGTAGCTTACAATGGCATAAAAGCATAAATATGAAAATCTTTTTGTAGGCTGCCTCACTGGAAGTATTTGTCTACATGGATGTGGAGACAGCAGAGGGCAGCTTTCAGACAGCAAGGCAATCTGTTCAACAGGCTAATTTCTGGGTAAACTCCTGTCAAAATATAAACTGAGCTAATGTGTACTTAATAATATATTCTCTGTAGTTGTGGCTTGCAAAGATCATCAAAGGGATAATGGAGGGAATAAACTGGGGATTCATACTCCCAATCTTGTTTTATTCTCTGTACCGTCTTCATGTTCTCCTTGTTTCCCAATTTTGACAGCAGTTTAGCATCAGTCCTACAGCTTGCTCCCCTTTACCTGTAGCATGTTTTAATAACTGCATTTCAGTTATCTTTTCTACCAAGAAAATGTCCTTCAAGGAGTTTAAAATAAATCCTCCATGAAAACCAATTAACTAGATAGCTGCAAGTGCCATTTCTTTCTTGCACATGCTAGTGACGATAAAATTAAGCTGTAATATTAATAGATGGCTTGAAAATCATATGGAAAATGATTATATATACAAAGAGTTGCAGTTTGAAACTTCACAAGATGTGACAAAAGTTGTTTTCACAGATTTTTATAACACATACCACAAAATTTGAATTAATCTGGAGAATTTATTTTTCTTATTTGAAAGTCCAATTTACAAACAGGCACAAACAATTTACTTATTATTTAGATTTCTTGGGTTCACAGCATGCTCTAACTGCTTACGTTGTTTCCTCCAAGTTATCTATAAAAGGTAAGATATTGTTTATGCTTTTCAATTTTTCAATGAACAAGATTTAATTTTGTTTTTAGTGCATTCCATTCTAAACCATTTATCTCTTTCATGTGTCAGATTTGATAGCCTGTTGATAATTCAGGCTCCATATTAAAGACTGACAAGCTTTGGAAAAATAGCTGAAATATTTTTTTACCAAAGTAGATCTCCCAAATTTAAGTAAACTATTTAAGCCCCTAAATAGTTTTCCCTCTGTGCTGTTTCAGAGTGAGTTCTCTCTGTCAATTTTATCTGCATGGATGCAGTCCAATGAGTATTAAAAGATATTTATAGCATTGACAGTCACAACAGGATTATTACTGGAATCTCAAGAGCTCTATAAAAATCAGAAGAGATTAGAAACTTGACAAATGGTACATGTGTCCGTCAAGTCTATGGAGGAATTAAATTAAAGCTGTGCATCGTCTTTCTTCTGTTAAAGAATCGAGCCTGCTTTTCATCTTATCCTGTTACAAATGGATAGAAATTGCCCCTTGCCAAATTTATTGAGTATTCTTTGTGTGGGTGCTTCAAATGGTATGGTACAGATACTCCTCCTCCTCTTCCTCCTCCTCCTCCTCCTCCTCCTCCTCCTCCTCCTCCTCCTCCTCCTCCTCCTCCTCCTCCTCCTTCCAAATGTTACAGTGTTTATATCAGGACAACAGTTGCTGAATTTGGTAAAACTAAGTCTATTTCCTGCAGCATTACTTAGTATTTGGAAGAGACTGATCCAATCCATAACATTGTCACTGAGTTTCTTATGTACTAATATAATCAATTGATCTATGTGGCCATCCATCTCACAGCAGCTACTAACAATGTTGAAACTCAATACAATAGTCAAGAACAGTAACAATAGATTTAATGTAGTGGACACTGAGGACAACAGCAGTCCCAATAATAGCATATCTCCCATCTGAAAACAGCCACAATTTTAAGGTTTCCAAAATACCAACAGTGTTAGGGATAGCAGTTGGTAAATAAATTATCTATGAGTTTTAACATGATCTTTAACTTTCATTGCAGACATGTTGGACATTGTCAGAAAATCACTGTAGAAAGAGTACATGCCACTAAGCAGTTGATGAAGATGCAGTCATTTTAAATGCACTTGGTGTCCCACTTGGTTACTTGCTTGCTAGCTCTAGCTGTTAAAAATGATAAGAAGAGACAATCTAAGTCCCCCCCCAACTCTCCATTTCAAAAATAGCAATAGCAATGGCAATAGCAGACTTATATACCTTTCCACAGTGCTTTATAGCACTCTCTGAGTGCCTTACAATGTCAGCATATTACCCTCAACAATCTGGGTCCTCGTTTTACCAACCTCAGAAGAATGGAAGGCTGAGTCAACCTTGAGCCCTGTCAGGATCGAACTCTAGAGTGTGAGCAGAGTTTGCCTGCAGTGTTAGATTCTAACCACTGCACCACCAAGGGTCCTGGTGCAAATGGCAAAATGGCAAATGGAACCTTTTTCAACCAATAGCAAATGAGGATGTCAAGCTGGAAGTTCCTCAGAGATCATGGATACAGGAGCACCCAGCAACTTATATTCATGGGCATTTTGCTCTGAAATACCCAAATTCATACAAGTTACCATCATGCCTGAGAGACACTTGCCATCTCATCCTCAATGAATGCATCTAATCCCCTTAAAGTTATTCATCTCTCTGGTTGATAGCAGTAAAAATCTTCTTAATAGCATTAATGAGTTGGTTAGGAAAATATTTATGTGAAGGAGTCCAGCTCCCTATTCAGTGCAAACTGAAGTGCTGATAGATGGCAGCCCAGCTCCAGTAAACAGGAACTTATATCATGTCTCAGTCCCGGATCCATGAGGGGGTTCTTTGAGGATAAATACAGACTGTTTCTTCTGGTGCCCTCAGCATTTTCCCTGCATAACTGCAAACCAGGTGTTCTGCAATGCTCTTAAGTCCCAGAGGAGAAATCAAAGGGATGGAAGAACTCATACTGGCTACTGCATGTCTTTCCTTCACAGGATGGTAACTGTTGATCTGCTCTCCTATTAGCTTCTAATTCCTTTTTTTCTAACATTTATTCAGAATCTTTCTGTCACCCTTCTTTTATGCAGCTTTCCTTCATTTAATTTATATATCCTGGAATGTTCATTATTCTTCATTGGAGAAGTCTGGCCTATAACGTTCTGAGACATGAAGGAAGATCTCTTGTTTATTTGCTCCACATTACACACCTCATACAGTCTTGGTGACGGTCTTTCCTTATTAGCCTCAGGCTTAAATTAGGAGCTCTCCACATAGCCTTGATGCTTAAGATGAGAGAAAATAAAAATAAGAAAGTTGTAATGGTGGCAATCCAATACAAGCAAAATAATTCTGAATAAAACAAGTAACTGGTTTATCTAGTTAATATTAAGTTGATTGGATGTTGTGTTGTGCCGCATCGTACCATATCACATTGCCTTTCATTTAAAAACTCAAGACATATCTACCAGTCCTTTCTCCCATTTTTCTCCACAACCACTCTTGAAGTAGTTTGGGTTGAAAGAACATGACTGGCCACAAAGTCATCCATGTAGGCCTTTGTGGATGAGGATGGACTGGGATCAGGATCTCCCTGTGGCCATCCTAGCACTTTTATTTAAGAGTCTCATCTAATCTGCACTTGCTGTTCTGAGGATCATGATGGCACTTCAGAACTGGCTCAAACTTTACATATGCTTGCTCAAGTAGACTACACAACGATTGAAATCGGTGGAGTAGTTCAGATCAACAAACACTGACATCGTGAGTTTTTCCCCCTTTTGTTTTGTTAATCGGGGATTTTAGAAAACTGTTATATAGATTAAAATTTGTCTGCAGGATTTAAAAACATGCATATGTATAAACCCATGGACTGGATCCAGAACTGTGTGAACCTGAACTCCATTAAGAGGTTGACTGCATTGGAGGAAGGGAGCTGAATGGTTTTTCCTCAGTCCTGGATCTAAGTTTGGGGAGCTGCCACAACAGTGAAGGGAGACAACAATGGGTGGGTAGGAAAAAGCATAGGTGAAGAAGAATGGCAATCTCAACACAGATGTGTAAAGACCGGTTCAGTAAATAATATTGTGTTGGAATGTTCTTGGAAAGTAAAATGTATGCTCAGTGTACCAATCTATTTTAGAGAGACCAGTTCAACCATGAAAACAAGCTCCTTATTCAGGCAACAATCCATCTCATTCCATTTTTATGGCTATCTAGGAGAAAAACATATCATGACAGCTGACCATGGCTGACAATTTCTGGCCAACCAGTTTCATTGTAGAATTTTGAACAGAGGTTTTATTGCGAGTAGCTTTTAGCGCTATTGAAAACTGTCAGGGAAGATGTTCATCTGAGATTCTCAAAAAAGAAAAAAAGACAATCTGCCCTACCTGGATTTCTCTTCCTTTTTTATAGCACTGATAGGTGAGGATTCGATTCCAAAGCCATATTACTCAATAGATGGGATTTCAGAATTATAGGCTAGACACTTCGGTCCTAAGGCAATTGCACTTCAAATTTTGCAATGTAGTTCCACATTTCAAAAACTGCACATAAACACCATCAGAAGAAAGAATATCAGGATATTTACAAATTATGAGTTGGAAGAAACTGTGTTCAAAAGTCACTTTAAAAGATTGGGGTAGGAGCATGAAAACAAAAAGGCTTAAAATAATGCAGTGATAAAATTGAGAATGGTAAGAAAATTGAGAGACTGAGCAGAATCAGCCTTAACAGATTGGCTCATCCCTAAGCAAAAAAGCCTTTCCTTGTTTTAGTGGGGCAGCTTTCCAAGTATTTAATTAAGACTAGTTAAACAAGGCAAGCTAAGGGCTTCTTCCCTTGTGATATTTGCTTTGAGGAAAGGAAAGTGATGATGGGCGACTCCATCGCTTGCATCTCAGGATTACAAGGCATAGTCCCTCCTGCCTTTGACTGTCGTGATGCATCAGTTTCCTTAGGTGCAGAGAGGACTGCTTCATTTCAAGGCATAAATCTGTTTGATTTTTTGAACTTCAAGCTGTGTGTTTTCCGGTATACTGTTAGTTATCAGAAGTGCACATTAGGTAAGCTTGCATTAAAATATGAACCAAACTAATTTCCTGTGCTGTTTCCTGCTGGAACAAGATTTCTTTTGATCTGTGCCACAGCAGCAGATAATTCCTTTGGACAAGAGTTCTTCTGTTACTCCTTCCCTGAGGGAAGCCTTCTTTTGAAGAATTGGAAAGGCATGTAGATGCTGATTCTGCTTGATCTGGATCCATTTTTATTAAAGAGAGTGAAATTTGAAATTTGTGCTTTCCCCTCTTGACACCTGAAAGTACATGTGGACTGAAAGTTTGTA